>NW_009647746.1:588589-599585 GCF_000708025.1 Charadrius vociferus
AGCAACAGTAATTACACTGATTTGCATACCTAAATTAACATAATTGTTTTTAAATACTAAGGCTTTAAAATCCTAAGCAAGTTTTGGACTGTAATTGTAATGAGAGTGGGTTACAGGAAAAGGCAACATTTCAGCTTCCCCAGTGAACCATCTTACTAAGGATATAATTTTAATTTTGCACTTAATTACTGTTTAAAGGATATGCCACACAAGTGTCATTGAACATCTCTAGTTCTCTGAGGAGTAAGATTTTATATCATTGGAAAGACTACCAAAATCTTTGCTTACCAGCTTCCTGAAACACAACAGTTTATGTTTCCAAGGACTACACCCTGCATTTGGATGTACCCTTTGAGCTGTTGAGAGATTTTGACGAGAAATATTTGGAATCTGTGGGATGCTGTTGGTTGGATGCAGATGCTTCAAACATCTGCATCTGACCTAACCATCCTCAGCTCCCTTGGTAGTTAGTATAGAGAGATAGAGTGAGATGGAGATTTCATATCATTTGGCAGAAAATGTCTGCCAAATACTTCAGATGTGCCTGTCTTTCTCCATTAAGGGAGCCTTAAGGGATTTGTTCAGATGAATCCTACCCTATATTCCCAAATGCTGTCTATCATATTTGAATGCTATCTATTCTGTGCAATTCTTGTCTAGAGTCTGAAGCTGAGTAAATGAAGAGAAAATACAAAATACTTACAAAACAGGTGTGTGTATACCTGCATATTAGCAGACAATATAGAAGCAGACGGTACTCAATTACTATGCATGATAAATGCCACTGCTTCTACACACTCCTACGGAGATTCAGTCTAGATACTGCAGGTTGGGTACAGTCATTAGTGTCTGGTGTTAGTTGCCTGCTCATGGGTGTCAACGTCTGCATTTCACTGTGGTTGTTTGTTCTTAGCCAAGAAAAGATGGGGAATTATTTGTGGTTGCTACATCCTTTTTAACTGAAGAAACAAATACTTCTAGTTCTATAAAACAATATACACATCTTTGACATTATTTAGGGAACTTTTTAAGATTTTATTATTAAGGTACAGCCCTGGGTCCCATGAAAAATCTCCTAAATCACTGTCAAAAAGAAACTTTCTCTTCTCATCAGAAAGATGCCAGTCATTGTTACAATAGTAGTACAAAGTATTAGGATAGTGCTTACAAAAATATTCTCATCCTCGTACTAAAGGTATGCAAACTGGAAGTATTATATTTTGATGGAAACATTTCAGAGACTATCTGATATCTAAAATTATGATTAAGTAGATTAAGTGTATGAGAAAACTGCAGATAAAAAACCCTCTGGATTTTGGTCTCTAAAACTGTTTGCTCAATCCCTCATTAAATTTGTACAAACCAGATTATTTTCTTCTTCAGCCACTCTCATCTTTATTCATCAATGCAGATATTTTTTGTATTATTAAAAATTCTGTGACCTATTAAAAAGTACTTTCAGTATAATGAATATTTACGGCTATCTACAAACTGCTCCATGCCTTCTATCTTATTTTCTCGTTAAGTACAGATGCATAGGCTTTTACATATCTACAAAGGCATTCACTGCAGTTTGTGACCTCTCCATGCACATTGTGCTCAGGATTGCAGTATTTTTCTGCCTTCTCCAAGTCTGTAAAACACCTTAGAGTTTACAGTCAATTATACTAAAATACTTGAAAAAAATTGGATATATGCTCTTATAGATGGAAAAAGAGTAATTATTTTACTTCTCTGTTAAGAGTATGGGGGAAACACATGTTTAAAGGAGTCTATACAACCATTAATACAATGCAACATCATCTGCTGTCCCAGGAAATGCATGGGATAAACTGTTTTGTAGAAATCATTAATGAGGTTTTACTTTGATCTTGTTTTACTTAAATTCACTACTAACTTATGTTAATTCAAAACAACATTTATACTTATATAATGTTTTTAAAAGCCCTTAATAATGAATCCCTTACCTGCTTTTGGTGAAGCCAAAACATCCAAGAGTACAGTATTATAGTACAGTGTAACGGGAGTGAGTGCTTACTCTTTAGTAAGTCTTGCTGCCAGTGAGAGCTTACTTAAGGAAGCAAAAAGCAAAATCTTCATACATCAATGGCTTAAATAGTATTAATACTGAAACGGTAACCAAATATAATACTCAAAACCACCAAAAACCTCAACACTTCTTTCATTTATAGTGTTTGTTTATTTTTAGGTTTTGAAACAATTCATGGCACAAAAAAAAAATCAGAGGATACTCAAAGGAAAAATTATTAAAAAGTATAGTTTCCCCATATTAAGACTCATAGATCCTTATCCAAGGCTATATTCAAAGTAGGACAGAATGAGGCCATGGACTACGACTGTTCATCATGTTTTACTGGGCATGTCTGGTGGAAGAGGATGCACTGAGATGTCTTATTTCTAACTGTTTATATAAGATTCTGTTCATGAGGAATCAGAGATTGCCA
Organism: Charadrius vociferus; assembly: GCF_000708025.1. Lineage (NCBI taxonomy): Eukaryota > Metazoa > Chordata > Aves > Charadriiformes > Charadriidae > Charadrius > Charadrius vociferus. The sequence goes on from NW_009647746.1 coordinate 591,055, forward strand.
CTTGAGACCCATCCACATCCCAGTCATATGAAGTATAGAGACAGACAGCAAGAGCTTCTTGGCCGGTGCAGCTCCACTGAACATGATACCAGTATTCAGTTAAGTACAGGTACACTCAACTCTTTAATGCCTCAGTAGCCTGCAAGGTAGTTTATCACTCTTCCCAAAAGAAGGCATTGCCACACAAACTATGTCTTCATAATGTTTTCATCCTTATTTTAGAAGTGAGCATGAAAATCATTTATGTCCAGAAAACTTAACAGAAACATTTCTTGATGTGCTTCAATAGAGTTATGCTGTTGTCTGTAGAGCAAAGAAGAATTTGTGTGACAAAGTGACTTTCCTAGAAAAAGATTAAGTACCACATATCTCAGACTTCCTTCCATCCCCTTGCTTTAGTTTATGAGAGAGTTTTACCATTACTGACTAGAGTATTTCTAAAGAGTTGTTAGCTGTCACCATTAGTCTGCTTTTTCTGTAGGAACCTTTCATGTTGAAATATATATTTGTTGTGGTTTGGCCTCAGCCAGCAACAAAGAACCACACAGCCGCTCACACAACTTCCACAACCATGGGAAAAAAGAAATCGTCAGGGCAAAACTCGTGGGTTAAAAGAATGCAATTTAACAGAACAGCAAAAGGGAAGATGAAAACATGATTACCGTACCTCCGCGAAGCGCACCAACCAGACCCACCCAACCACAACCCACCCCCAAGTGGCAACTGCTCTCCTCACCCGGGCTAGCACCTCTTATAGCCCGGGCATGGGTCACGTGGGATGGAATGCCTGCCCCCTGCCGGCTCCGGGGGAAATTAACCCCATCCCTGACGGAACCAGGACAATATTAATATTGAATATATTCATTGTAATTACCATACACAGAAAATTTAAGATAATAGTGTGAGTCTCAATGATTAGAAGGATTTAACTGTAATAAGACAGTCATTTTATCTTTACACCATAGAAGATGGCTTTGGTAAGCTTGAAAACTTTTTTGCAGTTTAGTATCAAGAGTCCTTCCTAAAGAAAATTCAGGGTCAATTCTAGATGCAGTAGACAGGAATTTTGCCATAGGCTTTAGTACTCTAGAAAAATACCCTAGTTCTTAGTTTTAAAATCATATTAAAAATATTATAGAAATATTAAATATTTCTGGAACATGTTTTAAAATAGTTTTAAAATATTTCCTTCCCAAATGCATGCTATTTTTATAGCATGTATTTCAGAAAAAAAAAAAGTTTCCTTGTTCTCTCCATAGAATCTCCTAGGTTGATTTCATCTTTTGTACATTCAGCTGATGATTTTGTAAATGAGAGAAAATCAAGATAAAGGATTAAAAAGTCCTTCAAAATTAAAAGCAAAGATTGCAAATAACTCTCTCCTTTGATGAGGACATCACATGAAGATAAAACACTTGGTCCAAAGAGAGGAAGTTTTTCAGCCCTAAAATCTTTAGAGTACTCCAAAGAAAATTTTGTTGAATCTGCAGAGTAATATCTCAGCTAAATGGAATGCCCATGATATTTCACAGATAGTTTCTCTTCCTGAACTGCTGTCCAGACTTCTAAAATTGCCATGAAACAGAAAAATTACATGTGAATGGGATATTTCTGGATCTAGAAGTTAAACTTGAGACTTGAAAAAGTTCTTTATTTATAAGAACCGTTTGCTCCTCTCCAGACATTTTTTCCTGCTTTCTCTAATCCATTGTAGGTCAAACTACAGCTAAGTCTTCATGTTTTGACAAGCTGCTTGTTTTCTTGGTTATGATTAAAAATATTTCTATAATCTTCCTGGTAATAGGAATCATAAAAAAAATGCAAAATGCTTCAAACATATAATAGTAAACAAAAAGCTTATTCCTGGTTTCACTTAACTGTTTTTTCATGGTGCTGTGACAAAAGCATTTAATGCTTCAGCGAAATTTCTTGGGAAAAAAAAAAAAACAAAACAAAAAACGATGAACAAAAGGTATAAGTTGCTATGTGTTTTCCCTGACCTCCACAATAATTATGAAAGAAAGAAGGAAAAAATCAATTCACTACACCTAACTAATAAACTTCTAACAGAACAATTTTATATAATTTTTAAATTAATTGTTACACCTGGATTTCTGCAATAATAGAAGAGTAGATAAATTACAAGTCTGTAATGTACTTTCTTTGGTTCTGAACCCCACTTTAAGCCAAGTAAACATCTTTGAATTTAGTAATTTGCATATTTCAAATACTGACTTAATTTGAAAGATGTTACAATTGACCAGAACAATGAACTACTAATTATGGCTTATTCTCTTTTTTCCCTTTTGTCTTTTGTTCAATCATCTAGCCTCTTTCTATGGACTGTAGTGCATTGTATCAAATTGTATCCTGCTAGTGAAAACATACTAATCATTTTAATTTCTCTCTTTGGCTAATAACCCCTTGATTCATACACATCTGCTATACTATACTCTCTATTTCTTCTTTCTCAATAAGATTTTTCTTATTTTCTTCTATTGCTGGAAAGCTTTCTCTATCCAATTTGTTCAGAGTTTGAATTTCATGTCATGTCTATCTCAGAGTAAATTTCCTCTATGTTGCTGATGAGAGCTGGTCAAAACTTTATGGATTATTTTAATGTTTTGGTTTTGGTTTTTTTTTTTCTTTTATTCTTTGCTGTGTCACTGATTTTTTTGCTTTTAACAATAATTTTGTAGATCTTTGGTCAACATCCAACTGTAGCAGCCAGTGCAAAGGAAAGGATATTCATTGTCGACACTGACGCTTATCACGTATGTAACAGAAGAAAATGAGAATAATTCAGAGCAGTCTTATATCCTGGATGCATATCAAATTCCCCCAAAAAATCAGGAAATGCACAACTGACTAATGCTTTCACACAGTAATATCTTAATGGAAGAATAGTTGCAAAGTCCAATGAAAAATACAGTTTTCATGCTCACTTCAACATATTAGGATAATTTTCTATAACAATGAACCAATGTAGTAGAATGAACTGTGACATCTAGGAAAAATGTGTACAATGTCTATTTTATTACATAGCATCAACTGGAAGCCAGTCAAGTTAATTTTACAAAATGTTTTCTTTGTAAATCCTGATGACAAGAATTTCATAAATTACAGAAGCATTCACAACCTGTTCCCTGCAAAAATGTATTTTTGAAAAGTAGAATCCTTTAGCTGTATTTTTAAAAAAGTGTATGTGATGCTGGGAATTTTGTTTTCAAGCATTTAAAGTTTTATCTTTTTACAAATTAGGTTTAAAGGAAAAGGAGGCTCTGGGCTCAGCCAGTTTTAGATTGCCAGCATCTATTTCCAATTTTTTGCAGGTGAAAATGAGTAAGTCAGAGATTTTTGCTGGGGCAGTCTGCATGAGAAAAAAAGAAAGTCAATATGTGCTTGAAACTTACCAGCACTATTCTCTATTATTTGCATCAAGGAGAGGACAAAACATAGAAAATAACTTCAAGACCTCTGTAGATTGTCATCGTAGTGTAGAGTGTTCTCCTAAATCTTTAACTTGGATGGACATGATTATTTGTTCAGTTGTGAAAGTACCATAATTACAACATAAAGAGATGCTGTCTTCATGATATTGGTAGAACCCCTCTCATTCTAGCATTTGACTTAATCTGGAAAAAAAAAGAATCTAAAGTCCAAGAGTAAAAGCAGGTACCACTCATTTGCATTAAAAAAAAAAAAAAAAAATTACTCTCCCCACCATTAGACAGTAACAGAGGGTCTGCAAGGCAAAGCAATCTCAAGGTTACTTTCTCTACAGAGTCTTAATTTACAAGGCAGACATGCACTGCTTCTCCAGACCACCAGGTAGGGAAAACAGTTTGCTTTTTAATGAAAGTGCAACATTTCTGTACAGTGGGTCTCTTACTGTCAAAGTCACTGTCAGCAAGATAAATGTTCACAGAAGTATTGTTAATGTGACAAAACCATAAAATCCATCAATATGCAGTCCACACTAGCATTACGTATGACAGTTTTCCCACTGGAACTCCGAAGTGATATCAATTTAATTTTTAACATAGTGTTCACAAGCCAGAAAGTATTAAGTGATGGAAATCATATCCATTCATTTGAATTCAGAGCCCTATAATACAGATGGTCAACTCCATGGTTTATCTTTAATATATCTTCTCCTTTTGCTTATAAATCTTAACAGGCTCTGACCAAGGTAAAAGAATTCCAAGTAAATTGGAAGGTTTTCTCTATTTTTGGGTCAGATGCTTGAGTATTTTCAGTGAAGCATCATTGGTTTAAGATACCTGAGTAGCAGAGCCATTGAGACAGAGGTATATAGATCATCTAGTTGATTTCCTGATCTACTATGAATAATTCTTACAGGGATGTGTGGGTTGGGGGTTTTTTGTTTTTTTTTTTCTTGCATTTACAAGCATATATCTTTGTTATGTATTCTAATAATATCATAAGATTAGAGATAAAAAAACACTAAATTTTTTGTGGAGACCTATACAAGCCACAGAATGTCGTAACTGGCTCTCATGGTTTGGGCCAGACTGGCCACTCAGGTGGAACAACAGATGCTCTCCACTACCTCTCTTCAAAGACAGGCAGAAAAGAGAGGAAGATACTTATGAGTTTAGAAGGAATTAAACTACTTTGATGGAATATTAATTATAAAATAATAAGAAAAAAATGAAATATATATACAAAACCATATCAAACTCCCAGGATGACAACCATGTCACTGGCTCGCACTGGGGAAGTCCCAGACTGGACTCAGTGATGGATGGGAATTGGATTCTGGATCTGCATTCAGGGTGGGGATCAAAGGCAAATGAATGGACATATTCCTTCTCAGACGCTGGCCATTGAAGAAAGAGGGCTGATCCTTTGATTCCTCAGTCTTTATTCTGACTAGGAGGCAGATGGGATGGACTACTCTCTTGGTCAGTTTTGGGTCACCTGTCCTGTCCGCTCGTCTCCACAGGAGGGACCCTTCTACGATTCTCCCCTTCCGACCCTCCAATGGGGCACATAACAAAGTTATCTGGCCTTGGGTGTTACAGCAATAAGTATAAGCAGGAGCCTCTCTGCATACCATGCCTGGGCATCAGCTATGAACATAGGTCTTATCGCTCTGGGAGTGAACAGTTTCTGCACAATATACTGTGAATTTCAGTAGTGAGAAGAGGCTTAGCTAAAAAGTAAAGTTACTGAACAGAAAATTGGTTCTGTTTTACCTCAAACCAGGACACTGGCACAGTGTATATACTCAGTGATATCTAAAAGGCATCTTAAATCTGGGAGATATTGAAAAGTGTCATAAAAAGCAGAATAAAATGGACATGAACTAAACAAGGCGATAGATATTTAAGTAATGTGAATGTCTTCTTACCAGACTGCTGGTATAGACTGGTTATAGGAGCAAACAGTTATAATAATGTAACAGGTAGGCCTTCATATTTTTATGCTTTTTTTCACAAGAATCTAACAATCTTTCCCCTACTGCTATAAGCAGTTTAAGTTCTGAATTTGGTCACGAAGGAAGTATAGCCAACTATGAAAACCAACAGACTACATTTGCAGTACATGGCACAACATGCTATTATTGTGATATTTCTTCCTTCTCAACTACAATAGTCTCAGGAGAAAGTAATGACATATCATGTTAACTACTTTCTGCTTGCTTGGAAAAAAATAACTATTTAAAAATAATTTTTTATGATTATTTCTGGTTGACAGAAAAAAAATCTACTAATAATAATATTAATAATACATAAAATTTGGGCTGAAATTTCTAATGCCAAATATTATTTGAGATTCATGAGTAGCCTAGAAGTTTGGAATAGTCAAATATCAGCATAATAAGAATTATTTAAAAATGTTTTAAAAAATATTATAGCTATGATTAAGGGCCAGCATTAGTTAGGGCAGATAAAATGTCAATAATGATACAGAAATTTGGAAGCTATCAAATAAATAGATATGTTCCTCTTAATGGAGACAAGTTTGACCATTTTATTTCTTTTTCTATTTTTTTTTCTTTGCTTGACCTAAGAGGATAAGGTTGAGATTTTGCACCTTCTCACTACACTTCTTTGTCATTACACAGAATATTTCTCTAAATGCAATAGAAACAAATGGTAGCAGGCTGTAGTCTGCTCAGAAATTTTGTTTGATTCCCAGTGACTTCCTCTACATTTTATAAAATCCCTGCCTTTCTCTCATACCGACACAGCTGCAAAAGAATGACACAACTGACATTGTGCTTGAATTCAGATGGAAAAAAAAACTTTTTTTTATGCAATTTATGTCATGGTCAGCTTTAACATTTTTAACTCTCCTCCTGAGCTATGGCTTTACAGCCTGCTGTTATGCTGTTTCTATTGCAAAATATAATGCAACTTAACACTCCTTCCCACCAATTAGCCTCACACAAAGGCTTGTTTAATGACAGCTTTTAGTGTTTTATTGTGAAAACGACATAATTTGTACTTAGCTATAAACATATTAAACAGTAACTTAATGATCAGATTTAAGAAGTCCCCACATCTTGGCCTGAAACGATTTTTAAAACTGGCCTCAAAGCACTCTGTGACACAGATTCTATCTCTAGATGTATTTGAAAACCATTGGACAGACTCCAACAGTGTAAAGGAAGTTAATCTTCATATTTCAATACAAATATGAAATGACTTAGGCAACATTTAAGCTAGTTAGCATGACACAAATCCTGGACAAACTTGATAAGGGACACAATTGGTAAAGTATTAAAAGATTGTAACTTAATTAATGGTAATGAAAATAGCTTTATGGAAATTAGATGTTTTAAGACAAACTTGCTACATTATTTTAGGAGATTGTAACTTCGTTACCATGGAAACCTAGTAAACTTAAGACTTTCAAAAAATAATTTACCTTATGCTGCACAATGTGATTAGAAGTAGACTGTACAAAACCAAAGTACTTTGTGTTCAGAGGTGGTCAACTAATCACAGAAAGAAAACTAAAATAGCAATGCTTTCACTAATAAACTTTATAGTTTTACTCCATTTCCATATAAAAATATGATTGCCTGCTCTATTAAAATGTATTAGGTGAAATGATTTAAACAGCCCACCACATTTACTTTGACTAACAGGACATTAAGATTAACTATGATCTCCAGGTTCCCGCTCGTATTAATTAAAGTCGAAAACACTTTGTTCTAGCAAAGAAATTTCATTGGATGAGATCCAAAAGACTAGAAGATTGGACAGGATGAATTCCAAACCCAAAATTTCAGCTAGACAAGCAATTGCCTGTTGTAGGAACTTGGGGACATCATGCCATTTCGGTGTATTCTAAAAACTTTCAAAGCAGCAATTTCATGTAGGAATTGCTGGTGATCGTTATATTGTTTCACCTACCCAACACAAAATATCAAAAATGACCAATATGGGGTACCATGTGTCTAAAACATGATAGAATCATAATGGTTATAATGGTTATATCCTTTCCTTTTTTTTTTTTTTTTTCTTTCTGGTTTTAAAATAAACTTCCTGGTTTTCTTGTCTTGCGTTCTTTTTCATCTCATCCTATTGTTTCCTCCTTATTTTTCACACTTTAGAAAGTTAAAAAAAAAAAAAAAACACCAAACGCTGGCTTTTTGCCTCTCTTTCCAGTAGTGACCACAAATTAGGAACTTTTAAATGATCTTATGGTCATTAAAAATTCCGTCAAGGTATTCAAAGGAATTGCAATGTTAAAACTCCAGTGTGGTCTTTAGATACCAATTCAAGCAATTATATTCTGACTACCTAAATCCCTCCCAGTGTTTCACTTGGAATAGTATATTCTTCATATCCTATGCTAAACAGGTTCCTCGTTATGAAAACACTAGTTCATGTCAGCAATACAGTTGATCTTGCCCATATGTTTGCAGCAGTGGGTTACTGACTTTTTCTGTCTCATTCCCAAGTTTAGTGGTACTTTGGGTTGAGATGTGGGGCTGATAGCAGGTGATATCACCTAGATGATTGCTCTTGCAATGAACCACAGAAAGGAAGAAGCCCTAACACAGAACTGAAGTTGTTAAAAGTCCCGAGAATGGCATCACCAAAGGTGGCAACAGTAGCAGTGGATTCTGAGAACAGGGCCTGCTTAAAATTGCCCAAGTAGTTGAAAGATGCTGAACCTGTAAGATGGTTTCTATTCAAACCTCATTTCCTTGATAGCTACCTTGAGGGTCTGTATTCTTAAATTCTTGGCTTCTATCTATTAGAAAAACACAGCAGAAGTACAGGCTAGTGTTAGAAAACAGCTTTAAAGAACTGCATTTATCAAGCATTTATTTATTTGTACACATTCATTTGTATTTATTTTCTTTTAAAAAAGAATTAAGTAAAAAGGGAACCATTTGTTTCTTGGTTTTGTAATAGAAAGCTAGGAATCTCATTTAGTATTTAGGGAATCAGACATTCACAGAGACAAGACACATAGGTCATTTGTTGAAAATGATGTGAAAGTCAGCTACATATTTGAAAAAGCACTTCCTTTCCTTTATGTGT
>NW_009647746.1:599628-602395 GCF_000708025.1 Charadrius vociferus
CAAGAGATACTGAGAAAGCATTACAGTTTAGAAAAAGAACGTCTATAATCTCCTAGATTTTTATAGCAAATTTGCTGACTATTTTGTTTCTCTATTAGTCGTAGAATCATAACATCATTTCAGTTGAAATGACCTTTAAGATCAAGTCCAACCGTTAACCTAGCACTTCCAAGTCCACCACTAAACCATGTTCCTAACTCCCACATCTACACGTCTTTTAAATACCTCCAGGGATCGTGACTCCCCCACTTCCCTGGGCAGCCTGTTCCAGTTGTTGACAACCCTTTTGGTGAAGAATTTTTTCCTAATATCCAATCTAAACCTCACAACCTTGGTGCAACTTGAGGCCATTTTGAGTCTGTTCTTCCATTGTTAAAATTGGACTTGCCATAATGACAGATTTGAACTCCTATTAGGCAATAGGCCTGTTAGAATGGATCCCAGATAAAAAAAGTAAGATTCTTGAGGGCAGTTCTGTGATACCATCACCCTCAAAATGCTTCTGAATTTTACAATTTTCTTCAACATTTTCACTGTTAAAGATGAGTTACAGTATCATTTAGTGACATTTGAGTCTTAGGATACAGCATTAAGGACTTCAAAAATTAAAACATCAGGAGCTACGGGCCTAAAAGCTCAATCTAGAAAAAAAATAAATCACGTGACTTCTCCATTAATTACAATCTCTTCTGCATCCAGGCCTTAGAGAGAGATTCAAAGCACATGTGCCCACGTGTATTACTGTAATCTAGAAAAATTCTTCCCTGTTGCTATCGACAGACACTTTACTTTTCCAATAAACAATTTTATTCATAGCTTTAAGTTTTCCTTCTAGAAACACATCAAAACAACTGAGTCTTGCTAAGATTGAGCACGTAAAGTATTTGCTGCCTAAACCTGACTACCAAAGATGCAGAACTGAACTGAAAAGAGATGGAAGTTACAGCTGCTGTTTTCTTTTTACTAGAAATAGAGGTGATTCTGCTGCTTTCCACCTCTCTCTCTTACTCACCCCAATGTGCAACATCTTGGCAGGTGTCTTTCTAAGGATTAAAAGCACTTGTGTTTAATCCTCACTCTGCCCGTGGAAGAATATTACTCCTCTTTCAGAAGTGAGCTCTCACCACCTATCTCACAGTTTTGAAAGAGTACGATAACAGGATTCTGTGCTATATGGCCACAGACAGAAAGTACGCATGGCAGATCATAGCATTCAGTTATAACTCAGAGTATGTCGGTTCAGATTATGATTTTGTCTTGTTGCATCAAGTGGTGCCTGGAGCTTGGAACGTCCTCTGCCCCATGAGGGGGGTCATGGCCCATCATCTCCCTTCCACAGGGGCTCGTGGCTTTGAGGCTCTGCTGTGTATTGGGTTTAACATTTCAAGGTTTTGGCAGCAGGGGGCTGCCGGGCGGCCCCTGTGTGGAGTGGCCAGGGCTGCCCCGAGCCAGGCACAGCTGGTTCCAGCCAGCTCCCACCAATCCACCACAGGGCACAGCTGAGCCCCGCAGCCACCATGGCAGCACCGCGGGGAAAGCCTCTGTCAGAAAGGGCAAAACGCTGCCCAGCAGCCGGGGCTGAGGGGAACAGTGTGAGACACAGCCCTGCCAGCCCCCAGGGGAGAGGGGGAGGAGGGGAGGAGAGGAGGTGCTTCAGGCCCCCCAGCAGGGATTCCCATCCAGCCTCTGGAGAAGATCATGGTGGAACAGTTATTTTCCCCTGCAGTCCACCGAGGACCACATTGGAGCAGATAGCCAGTCTGCAGCCTGCGGAGGACCCCACACTGGAGAAGGTTCCTGGCAGGACATGTGGTCCATGGGAGATCCACATTGGAGCAGTCCATTCTTGAGAGACTGCACCCTATGGAAAGGTCCCATGCTGGAGCAGTTCGTAAAGAACTGCAGCCCCTGGGAAGGACTCGCATTGGACAAGGTTGTGATGGACTGTATCCTGTGGGAGGGACCCCACACTGGAGCAGGGGAAGAGTGTGAGGAGGAAGGAGCGGCAGAGACAAAGAGTTACGAACTGACCCCAACCCCCATTCCCCATCTCTCTGTGCTGCTCGAGGGCGGGAGGTAGAAGAGTTAGAAGTCAAGTTGAGCCTGGGAAGAAGGAGGGGTGGGGGAAGGTGGTTTTAGTTTTGTTTTTATTTCTCACTGTCCTACTCTGGTTTTAACTGGCGATAATTTAAATTGATTTCCCCAATTCAAGTCTGTTTTGCCTGTGAGGGTAATTGGTAATCTCCTGTCCTTATCTCAGGCCGTGGGGGGTACAAGTACAGCGGGCGCAAGTATATCACATCTCTGAATGAAGAAGTAAGTGACTGTAGATTTTAATCGTCAAAATTCCTCAGCTTTTCATCTGTCATTATTCTTTAAGATACAAGTTTTACATGTTTAACATGTAAATATTCAATATTCTGGGTTTGCAAAGGATTTCTTTACACTGCAAGTCAAGAATAATTTGCAGTTAATTCAGCAAGAAATATGCAAGCATCCTCAGGGTTTCAAGTTCTTCTCCTGGGATCCTATCCCAAACACTAGCCCTATGCCCGAAGCTGCACCCAAGGCTCCGCGGTGGGGGACAGCAGAGCCACGTCTGGTTTGGCAGGAGGTCACTCTCGCACGCTGCCAGAGCTGTCTGCTGACGCCCTGCGCGGTGCCGCTGGTGGGGGCGAAGCGCTGCTGGGGCTGGGGGGCCCAGCACCCAGCACCAGCCGTGGGGAGCTGCCATGGGGCCCGCACCCACCAGCAGCCGCCTGCCACG
>NW_009647746.1:602463-607356 GCF_000708025.1 Charadrius vociferus
GGGGGGGATCACAGGGCCATGAAGGGGCTTCAAAGCTCTGCCTCCATCTGTGCAGGACTCCTGAGACAGCATGGCACCATGGTGACCTGCGGTGGGGCTCGGTCCTCAGGGAGCCAGAGACCCCCTGCCTAGTGGGAAGAGGCATCTGTACTGTATCCTTTGCGTACTGTATTCTTTTTATAAGGACCTATTTAATCTCCTGTTCAGTTGTTCATGACACTGTTAGTGTTGACTGGAGTATAGTGATCAGGTACAAATAATGTCCATTGGTTCTAAAGCTCCGATAATGTACACTATTGAAAAATAATGATTAAATAATGGTAATGTTTGTAATTTAAAAAGTAAATTTTAAGTGTTTTATAATTAATTAAATTATAATTAATTCGATTCTAATTCACAGAATGAATAAAATAATTATTTAAATAATAATAAAATAATGAATAAAATAATCATAAATGATGATAAAATAATAATAAATAATGATTTGATAACTACTCTGTTGTACAATGTGGTTAGTTTTTGCCAACATAAACTAAGATATACAAGACAAGGTAATGAAGTGGAGGAAAGGTTTTGTCCCCATTGTTTGCCTCCTTCCCACTCTGCAAACAGTTGTTGCTTCCCAAGAAATCTTCCCATAAGAGCACTGTTGGGGATTATAGGCGCAAGGCCACGAGAACAACAGTATGAAAATAATGACATGAGAAAACTGAAGGAGAAGTATTGCAGAGACTTTGGGAAATACTGCATCAGCAGCTTCAGAGGAAGGTTATAACAATGCTAAGTGCTTGCTATTTGCAGCTTAAAGGCACCCAAACAACTGTGCAACATAAGCACTAGAGGCACCAAGTAGGGTGACAAAATTATGTAAGAACTGGTCAGGGATCTTATCAGAAACCATGACTGTGTAGACCATGATATAGTGGGAGCTCAAGACCCCAAGGGACATGGAGAAGGCAACAGCAGAGCTCTGGCTGGCCAGCCAGGGAGAGAGGGGACTACCAGGCTGGCTGGTGAAATGGGATTTGGCTGGCCACCTAAGAGAGAAGGTTCTGTCTCGCTGTCTGGGGGAGAGGAGGCTCTGGCTGATCAGCCGGGGAATTTGGGCCCTGGTTGACTGGCAAGGGAATTGGGTCCTGGCCAGAGGTTGTGGCTGACTAGCAGGGAGGGAGCGACTGTATAACCAGCGGGGCAGAGTGACTCTGCCGAGGGATAGAGGTTCTAGCTGGCCACCTGGCTAGAGGCTTGGGGGACGAGTTGATTGGTTCTGTCTGGCCAGCTGGAGATATGTGCTCTGGGTGGCCAGCTGTGGGAATGAGGTTCTGGTTGTCCAGCCATGGAAGCAGGTACTGGCTGGCTGGCTGCACAGAACAGCTCTGGGTGTCCATGCCCAAGTGTTTGCTGTTTGGTGGCTGCAGAGCCACCTCTGTGAGGAGATGCTAGGGCTGTCCCATGTTGGAAATCACTAGTCACAACCTGCTCCAGCAGACCCACCACAGGACACAGCTGAGCCTCTCAACCGAGATGGTGGTATCTTGGGGAATATGTGTGTAAGAAAGGGCAAAAAGATGCTGAGGACAGAGGGAAGTGCAAGAAACAGCCCTGCAAGCATTGAAGTGAGAGGAGGAAGAGGAGGAGGAGGTGCTCAAGACACCAGAGCGGAGATTTCTCCACAGCCGATGAAGATCCCATGGTGGAACATCCATGGAGGACTCCATGCCAGAGCAGGATACGCCATGGTGGAACTGCAGCCTGTGGGAAGGACTCACACTGCAGCAGGTTAAACTTGAAGGACTGCAGGCTGTGGAGAGCCTATGTTGGAACAGGGGAAATGTGTGAGGAGGAAGGAAAAACAGAGAGCAGCTGTTCTGGACCAACCACAGCCTCCATTCCTCATCCCCCTGCACTGCTTGGTGAAGGATGGGTAGAGGAGTAGGGTATAAAGGAGTGAAGTGTAGCCTGTGAAGAATCAAGCGTAGGAGGAAGGTGTTTTAGCTTTTATCTTTGTTTCTCACCATTCAAATCTATTATAATTGGCAAAAGATTAAGTTAATGTTTGCCAAGTAGAGTCTGTTTTGCCCCTGATGGCAAGTGATCTGCCTGTCTTTATCCTGACCCATGAGTTTCTTCATCCTATTTTCTCCTCATGTCCTCTTTTCAGGGGAAAATGAGAGAGCAGCTGAGTGGGTGTCGGGCAGCCAGCCAAGGTCATTGCACCATATAGCTTCAGGAAGAGGAAAACATGAGCTGAAGTCCTAGAGACAGAAAAGAAATGTAATACAGTTCTCTCACCAGATGAATTCTGTCTAGTCAGTCTTCCAAGATCTCACTGCTTTCTAGATATTGAAACAGAAATTGTCCTTTTCCAACTAGATCTTTAAAGAAAAAACATTCCTTTTCAGTTTTTCAGAGAAAGGCTACATTTTTGGGAGAGGCGTATAACAAAATGAAGTAGAAGATCCAGATCTCTGTTGATTAGTCCTCTCTATAGGAAGAAAGCGGCTTTGTTTTATCCCATTCTATTTATTTTATTTAACTGTCCCCGCACTCAGGGTCCAAATTTTGTTTTAGAAGACGCATTGATGGGAATAAATAACAGTATCATATTCCCCAGATGAATGGGAGACCTAATGTAAATACTTTGTAATTAACAAATCCAGAATTAGTATTTGCAATGGGCACCAAGAGGTGTGCTAACTAATGAAAATTTTATAACACAACCTGATTTATCCTTTTAGTTAAGAAGCAGTATTTCCTTTTTTTTAAAAAAAAAAATCTGATTATTTATCTGCCTGTGCTTTCATACTGTAGCATAGACTTAGAAGTCCATATATTTAAACAAAGCTGTCCAATTCACAATCTGAGGATTTAAACAGAATACAAGAAAACTCTCTTTTAATGTATTATGAGATTAAATTCACCTATGTCTTGCTGTAATACATTGGTAGTCTATAATCATTTTGGGATGAAGCAATATATTAAATCTTGTTCATCTGTCATTTCTACATGATGAGTACTCATAATAGATCAGAAATTCTTGTTATTAGTTTCAGTGCATAAATACATGGCCTGGTACTTTACACTTTATTCCATTGCTGTTACTCTGGGAATCAAGGTCATTCCTTCCTCCTTGTACTTTGATCCTTCTGCGTATTGATGATACTTCCTATTGGCACATTTTACCACACTGTGTGCAGGGGGTGGGGTAGGGGTTGGAGAGAGCAAGTAGGCACACAACACACTCACACACAACCCCTACACATACTTATTTTTTAGGTGAACGACAGTAATGAAAATATCAAATGTCAGGGCAGCTTCTTGGGAAGTTGTACTAATAATATCCATCTTCTGTGACAGTTCTCCTTTCAAGTTGCTGACACTTTTTGCTACCGGCTTTTCCAACCTCCTATCTAATTTCTGTTTTCTTCAGTTTGTCTAATAATGTACTATGTAGTGTAATATTATTGACATTAAGGCTAAGACAGTTGGGGCTGTTCAGCCTGGAGAAGAGAAGGCTCCGGGGTGACTTTATTGCATCCTTCCAGTACCTAAAGGGGACCTACAGCAGAGCTGGGGAAGGACATTTTACTAGGGCATGTAGTGATAGGACAAGGGGGAATGGCTTTAAATTGGAAGAGGGCAGGTTTAGATTAAACATTAGGAATAAATTTTTCACTTTGAAGGTGGTAAGGCACTGGAACAGGTTGCCCAGAGAAGTTGTTGAGGCCCCATCCCTGGAGGTGTTCAAGGCCAGGCTGGACGTGGCCTTGGGCAACCTGGTCTAGTGGGAGGTGTCCCTGCCCATGGCAGGGGGGTTGGAACTCGATGATCTTCAAGGTCCCTTCCAACCTAAACCATTCTACGATTCTATGGCATTTAGATGGGTAAGATTAACAATTTTCTATTTCTAGAAAAAGACAGTTTTTAAAAAAAGGTTTTGCAGTGGTCTGGCATGCTAACTTGTGTTTAACTTTGTAAAACTTTGTTGCACGTTTTCATATTTTCATATTTTCCTACATTTTTTCCTTCATTTTTCTGGTGTTTTTTTTTTTTTTTTCTGTCTGAAGTTCTTCAAAAGCTCACACACATCTAAGGTTATTTTAATGTGGCTTTGATTTCTTCCCCATCTTCAGCTCTGTGCTCCTTTCCTTTCAAAAAAAAAAAGGGAAACTAACTTTTCAATATTATGTCTCATTTCTTCTATTGCCACATTACCTGTTTCTCAGCCTGCCAAAATTCAGTTCTTTGGGTCTTGTTCCCAATTCAAATGTGTTAACCAGGCATTGATTTAGTATGTGTGCCAAGGTTTGCTATGTTTAATAGTTTCCAACCTCACATGTAGGAGGTCTGTAGAATTTTTTTACATTATTTTTGTTTGAAAATAAATAAATTTTCACTTTTTTGCTCATAGTATTTTTGGATTACATGACATAGTTTTGTGTTTGGGGATTGGGGTTTTTTTTTCACTTCGACAAAAGATTTTTCATCTACACAGTGGCACAGAATAGGAAAAACAAGCACTACCTTCTGATATTTTTATTAAAGAATGGAGCAGTATATAATGGCTATAGTTTCCCAAGTAACAAGAATGAATACTTAAACACATTTTCTTTCCAAGATAGCTTTCTATACTGCATATGCTAAGTGATATTTTGCAAAGCTGGACATCTAGCACACTGTCCATATGAAATCATTCTGCTGGTGGTTCATCTGAAGATTTTTACCCAATATAGGATCACCAAATGTTACTTAAAAACTAAACTAAGTTTTAAGAAGCTGTTTGGTGTTAATACATGCAAAAAGCAAATCTGTCATACTGAAAGAGAGCACAGCTATGGAATGCCAAAGCTGGAACAATGTGCCATTTACCACCTGAATTCAAATTCAAACTGC
>NW_009647746.1:607393-620844 GCF_000708025.1 Charadrius vociferus
TGAATGGCTTAATTATGAATTAAGTTCACTTCTGCAGTGAGTAGCACAAAGCCTATGTACCGATTAAGTCCTATTCAGTAGCTTAACTACAGTTTGCTAAAAAAAGACATCTTTGAAGGTCTTGTTGGGGTTTTTTGTTTGTTTCTTTCTTTGTGGCAGATGTTCTTGTGATTTCAATCATGCCAGAACTAATTCCTCTTATCACTTGCACAACTGCACTGAAGTCATGCACACAATGACTATAACTCGCGTGTCAAATACTGTTCATGTTCAACTTGTCTGTTTTCCATAGCTCATAACATATCATCCTTCTTCAGTTTTGGTAAGTGCTGTGACCTGTTGTTCAACATCTTTGGCCCTTGCTAATAAAACTGTTCTGTCCTTATAACCACTAGCTCAGTTAACACAAAGTGGGTGGGAGCCCAGCACAGACAGAAGGCTGATGTGACTGCTAAATCCCAGCAATCATTTCTTTACTTTGGATGTACTTTTTCCTCTAATACTTGAAAACACTGCTAATAGAGGTGATATTAACTCAGACTAAAAGTGGAATGGATTTTTTAAATAAGTACAGGGATATCAGATATAGTACTTCAAGTTTAACTAGTTGACATGAAACTGGTTTATGCCTGCAGCTTGCTCTGCTTTACCTGCCATATAAAGACATTTCAAAACATATTGAAGGCCAAGCATGAATATAAACATCAAACAGAACAGAGAACAATTCTGCTAAAGATGGTAACAATTGGTTTGCTCAGTTGCACAAGATTTGGATTTGTCTCAGTGATGATAAAGTTACTTTTTTCCACGCTAAATAGCAACCTATAATCACTGGAAGAACAGTATGTAGATGGATGGAATTACACAGAGAAAAAATAGAAACAATATCTGCATTTTTTTCCAGTTCTATGGTATAGATGTGTGCTAATCAAATGTCCACTAAAGAAATGTCTATTTTTTGAAATGGCACTTTGGAAGAATCTCCCAAATGTCTTACTCAAATACAATAGAATCTGTTTCCATCTGTGAAAGAGAGAGTGTTGGGAATGTCAGTAACAACTGGGATCATCAGCATCCTGAAACATCCAGAGGGTGCATGGTGGGAATATGCATAAATACGGACATGGATGAAAGCACTTCACCTTTCTCTGTGTGTGGGGTTTTTTTTTTTATTTTTTTTATTTGCCAAGCAGGTTAAAAGGTGGAAATCCATTAATTCTTTGTATGACTCAGAATAAAATGTGATACCCACAAGTATTTATTTTCCTCTCTCTGTGTCTCCTGCTCTCTCTCTCTCTTGCGTTTTGGCTCTGCAACTTACTATCATAGAGCTATCATTTAAAATGTCTGGGAGGGGCCATGCATTACATGTAGTGAAAAAAACATACTTTAACTTTCCTTAAATTACATATAGAGCTTCCAGTATCGCTTCTATCAGGTTGTAGTAACAGAATAAGGGCATATTGCTGGTTAAATTTCAAAGTCTACTACCACTCAAATTGTTTTAAGATTTGGTAACATTTTTGTTCATAGCACCAATATATAACACTTGCAATCGAGTTGAAACAACTTAGTCTAAAAAATGACATATTTTGTTCAAAAAAATCCAAACAAAAATTACACATTATAGAAAACACATCTATTTGTTTGTGTAATTATTTTGTTACTGACAATCATGTACATGAGAAAATAATAGTTTTCAGTTCTAGTCAATGACAATCTATTCTATTAATTTCAGCACAAAACCTCGGGGGTTTTGACATGGTATAAACAGGCTGCTACTGCATTATCATGATATGAAAGACATAAAGCAGTCATTGAAATGGAGACCAGTTAGAAAGGATGGAAACTGTGTTTCAATGTGTTCTCAACAAGCAATAGAAAGTTTCAGTTTTTATCTTCCCAACATAAAATAGAATATAATACAGATCGTATTTATTCTTTATGTTTGCAAGGTGCTATAATAATTATAGTGTTTGCCAAGAGAAATAGTATCATTTCAGTCAATGATTTAAAAAAGTATTTAAACTAGTGTTATTAGAAATATGGACAAGTGGTTGAGAAGGGATTTTAAAACTCATGTATTTCTGATATTAACAGTGACATCTATTCAAGGACATTTTTATTAAACTAATTTATGAGGATAGTCCATGTAATTTCCTTGCAAATATCTGACCTATGTCAACATTTTTTTCATACTGTCAGTATGTATACTTTGGTTATTATTTTGTAATATACATAATTAGCCACTTCCTACCACCTATGACAAGAGATGTATTTGTATATTACAGTGTTTGATTGGAAATGAAGAATCAGATCTAAATCAACAAAATGAGGTTTCAGTCTGCTACAAAAATGAAATTGAAAGATTAAAATATTTTAAGCAAGAGGCTTGCAGAGCAGCTAATTCTTAAGGTAAAATTTAAATTGAAAATTAATATGTAACACACTATTAACATTTAGTAACTAACATTGGGTCTCAGGCAGTAGGAAATGCACATCCTTTTAAAATTCATCCCTCATATCTTGGCTTCGTACTGTTGTTTGATTGTTGCAGTGGATTTCTGTCTGTATTGACTTGAGTCTATCAGGTTCTCAGTCCTGTTGTGGCTTTAAGAAACATATGGTTGAACTTAATTATTGAAAGAGAAAAAAAAACACTGTTCTGCTGACTTAGTAAGTTTATGGAAAATATAATGTAATATATCTGACTAATTCTTATAATTTACTTTGGGTTAAAATGTAGGCATTTTTGTACCATTTGTAATTTTTCATTTATATAAAATATCACATAACAGTGATATTAATTATGGGTCCTAGTTCAGAAAAGCCTAAAGCAGGAAAGCCTCTACTAAGTACATTGCTAGTCAGGAAAGCACTGAGATCGATGCCCTTCAGACCTAAAGGCTTTGCTGCCTCTATAAGAAGTTGCTTTCTGTTGGTGAGGTTATTTTGCTTCTCAAATAAAAAGAAAAAAGGTGTTGATGAACATCTGGCACTGTATTCTCTATTGCTCATTTTTTTTTATTCAGTAGCAGAGAGCTACAACACCTGTGGAGAGCATGGTCCGGCCACCAAGAGTGAGCGGAGAGGTGCAGGGGGCAAGAGCAGGGAGGAGTTACAATCAGTCAGTAGAGATTAAAAAGTGAGAACCTGTCCATGAAGGAAGGAGATAGGAAAGAGATAATGTAAGATGTGAAAGACCTACAGGGAGTAATAGTTGGTGGTGGTGGTGGAAGGGAAGTATATATAACAAAAACTTAAAGTGCCAGAGTAGTTGGCTACAAATCTGTTTCTCTTTGTCACGCTCCAGTTTAAATACAGCAGTGTTAAGCATCTGGTCATGAAATCATATGGTCTTAATCAGAAGCACACTTCACTTAAAAGGATTGCCACAAATATGTGTAACTTGATCATATCTGATGAAGTGCTAACAAAATCTATTTTTACATATTGTATTGGCGTAAAGTATTTGTTGATATAAAATCTATGTATTTATTTAAAGTACATATTGATATAAATTTTATTTATTGAATTTAAGACTTCAAACAATCTCAAAGCCCTCATCCTCATCATAAAAACACTTGTAAGTTAGATCCAGCATATTTAGATGATGATGGTAATATCAGGAAGAATGATTTTCACAAATAGGGTCCCAAGGAGCTTTAAATTATGGCAGTAAAAATAACCTGTCCAGGAGCCAAAGTCCATGTCACAACCAGAAATGACTCTAAAGAGGAACTGAAAATTCTTAGAGCACTGGCTCCTGCAGGACTTCTGTCTTCAGACTTGCTCTGTATAATCAAGTTTGCAAGGCAAGTACTAAAATCCAATCAAAAAACCTCCACAGTACTTTCCCACTAAAATTTCCAAAACAGAAATAGAAGACTGCAAGCATTCTCCATAGTGCAGCATAATATGTGCTGCATGTGTTTTCATCCTATCAGATGTTAACAAGCAAGCTTCTCATTGAAGATATCAACATTCTCCTCAGTAGTATTTTTATGACTAATATGTATACTGAGGCTTTATTACTGCTAACCCTCTCTAAATACAAGTAGCGCTCTCAACTTTGAGCAAAAGAAAGCAAGCCATGAAAAATTAAATAACATACAGGTAGCTAGACTGCCGTGAAATGTCCTGGAAGAACTGGATAGAGCTATCCTTCTGAAAAGCACTACAGTAAAGGCAACACCGGGATATTAACTTTTAACGATCAGTAACTGGAGAGGTGAGAAGAGTGTAGATTTTTTGTAGTGCAGAATTCAAACAGAATTTCCTGAGGTTTACTGTCTGTTGGTCCTGTTATTCTTACTGATATAAACTGTGTCTTATGATATTGATCGAATGAGTATAAGAACTCTGAATGCTATAAACTAGTTCTGGATTAGTCTACTGACAGAACTAATAGCTGGGTTGCTTAGCTGGAAATTGTTTAGATGCATTTCTTGATTCTCTAATTTCATTGCTCTCCTTTAAAACAAAGTGTCTCTCTGTATGGAGTCAAGTTACTTTAGAATCACTTCTGGGATGGAAAAGAAAAAGATGCTAGCACCCGAAGTCCCCATCTTGGAAGCAGAAATGCCACCAAATTTGCTTGTATAAATATGCTGAGGCTAATTTAAAGGTATATTCAATGACAAGGAATGGAGGCTGAGTCCTTAGCAAAAGCATGAATGAAACAATTAAACTATTTTTAGTCTAGGATCTATATGTATCATGATGTCAGGGAATGACATCATAACCTTAAGGAGTGATTTCCAGATGTAGTGACCTGTAGCAATGAATAGTCACATTATCCATACTTTGTTTTATGACTGTGCTTTAGTCTGTAGCATTATTATAGCTTAAGGAGATATGCCAAACCAAGGAAAAGCCTTCTAATAAAATCTGTCTTTAATTAGAGATTGGATGAAACTGTGCTGAAAAAATTGAGGGTTTTCTCAAGTGGTTTATGTAGAAAATAAAATTTCCTAGGGGTCCATATTTTAAATTTATTATGCGTGGTTTTCCTTTTATTTTCTTAAATTATGCAGTCTTTCATTATATTTGAAGATGAAACCATAAATCATATGTGTAAAACAGTAGCAGCAACCTTTATATATAAATAGTCTGTATAAGTAGAAATAAATCTTTTCTACATACTTTATAAAATGTTGATCAATAATTTACATGTCCTTTAAGAACAGTATAGATATGCATGCTATGCAAGAGAGAGTATAAGCACATGCACAGAAGGTGCTGCAGGAAGTTACAAGCAGAGATAAAATTTAATCTCTACATGGATCTAAAATATGAATAGTTGCTATATTACAGAAAATGGTAAGTAATCTATATAATCTTTATAATCTATAAACATGACATTGATAGAAGTAGAGTTCCTCTAAATCAAAAGCTAGATGGACTACATTATCTTAATGTATTGGTTAGTAGAGTTATTTCAAATAAAATAAATTTCAAATAAAAATAAATTACCATAACCAAGGGCAAGTTGGTTAAAATGTTGACCAAGCTAGACTTGATTTTGACCATTTTCAAAATTAAAATGCATTTAGCATATACAGTCCTAATCTGATCACTCTTTTTATGAATGAATCGGGTGGATTTAATGATGTACATATGAAGCCATATACCATGGAGATCCATAAAAACACTTGTTTTTTTTTTGCATTGAAAACCACAATATCTGTTGTTCACCAGTTGGTTAGTTGGTGGGTTATTTCACTAATTTCCTAACAGTATCACTTACATAAGAGGAGAGCACAAAATCATCTTCACCGTATCTAAACAATTGTGGGTTGTATTTTCCCATCAGTTGCTTATGTCAGAACTCTTCCAAGCCTTCACTTACAGGTTTTCACTGGGGCTTAGTGTGTCTTCTATTGCAGTAGCAGTTAACTGTCCCAACCATAGATAAGGAACACTATACCTAGAATGTGCACAGATGAAGGTATTTAGGTTTTTTTCTTTCCTTGTGGAATTCACAGTACAAGTAATGAAATATTAGGTGTTCACGGTGAAATGGTAACTCCCTTTGAAACCAATATGTGTTCTGTAGTGCAAAGGGGAGAATATAACATTTGAAGTTTGAAACTATGATTTTCATAAAACCTTGACAGTTATAACACAACTTTCTCAAAAATATTGGTGAGGGTGTGGCTTCAAATT
This sequence comes from Charadrius vociferus, assembly GCF_000708025.1. NCBI lineage: Eukaryota > Metazoa > Chordata > Aves > Charadriiformes > Charadriidae > Charadrius > Charadrius vociferus. Next base: position 613,562 of record NW_009647746.1, read on the forward strand.
TAAAGTCTTCAAATTATGCTTTAAAGCTTTTTTTAAACTCTATCCTTTGTATGTAATTACACTCCTACAGCAAGACACAAAAGATTATATTCTTCAGGTTATTCATATTATTATTTGTAATTTTGAAGGACATTGATTTTTAGTGTAATTTTACTTTAGTTGGTAATTAGTCATATTAGTAGACCAATAAATAATTATATTTAATGTCTAACTCTTACATATGGACTTAAACCTCAGTTGAAATCTGTGCAATTGGGACACCTAAATACTTTCCTTTAGGCCTCCGCAACACCCACTTGTGACATAGGACAAGTGAACCTTTTTTTAGTAATTGTCATTAAGTTTTATGTGAGTTTGGAAACAGCATACATTCTCTGGGAAGAAAAAAAAAAAAAAAAAAAAGAAAAAAATCTCAGACTACTGAGAAAGGAAAGATGTATGCCTGAGAAACAAGGAGACAAATAGTGGATAAATTTACCAGTCATGACAATCATAATTACTAAATTTGACAAGAAACACAGATGTTAATGTCCTTAACCAAAGAAATACAATGTCATGGTTTAGGCCAAGTGACATGCTGCCCCCCACCTCTCTTCAAAGAGTGAGGCAGAAGAGGGAAAAAGAGACTTATGATTTTAAACGGAACTAAACTACTTTAATGAAATATTAATAATAAAATAAAAAGAAAATAATGAAATATATACAAAACTGTATCAAGCTCCCAGGATGACAACCACATCACCGGCTGGCACTGGGGAAGTCCCAGACTGAACACAGTGACAGAAAAGAACTGGGTTCTGGATCTGGATTCAGGATCAGGATCAAAGGCAGATGAACAGAGGGAGTCCTCCTCAGATGTTGGCCATTGACGAAAAAATGAGATCTGACCTTTTGCTCCCTCAGCTTTTATACTGAGCATGAGGCAGATGGGATGGAATACCCTGTTGGTCAGTTTTGGGCCACCTGTCCTGTCCGCTTCTCCCTGCAGGTGGGACCCCTCTACGCTTTTCTGCTTCCAGCCCTCCAACGGGACAAATAAAGTTAGCTGAGCTTGCATGTTATAGCAATAACTGTAAGCAGGAGCCTCTCTGCATACCATGTCTTGGCATGAGCTATAAACATAGGTCTTATTACTCTGGGAGCTGACAGTGTCTGCACAATATGCTGTTAATTTCAGTAGTTAGAAGAGGCCCAGCTAAGAAGCAAAGTTACTGAACAAAATTGGTTCTGTTTTACCTCAAACCAGGACACACAGAAGTAATATTTTTCTTCCTGTTGAACAGCAAATACTTTACTTTAAATGATTTTTTTTTAACCTAGAGATAAAAATACCTGTTTTTCAAATTAGTTAGTTCATGAACCTCTGAAATTCTCACTACAACTTTTATATCTAGGCTATTGACAATTTACCACATGGAAAACTGGATTTGAAATATACAAAAGGGTGTTTTTTCCTCTTTTGTTTCATTTTTTTTGTTTGTTTGTTTGTTTTGTTTGGGGGGGGGTTGTTGGGGTTTTTTGTTTTGTTTTGTGTTTTTTTTTTTAAGCAGGGACAGATGAATACTAATTAGTGGTTAATAGTTTATATTCTCCATTTTGTTTATCTACATACTGAAATTACTCCCATCAGTGTAGTACCTCAGAAGCTCTCCACATCTATCAAAATAGAAATAGCAATATATTTTCTTTCTCAGTTTTCAAAAGAGCTAAACTGACATTATTATAGCACATTTGTTAGTCTAAGGAAAACAGTGATGGCAAGGTAAACTGTGGAAATGAGTTTTGCTTTCAGTTATTATTGCTTGAAACTGCGATCTGAGGTCCATAGTTTCTGCCTGCCACAGTAATAAAACCTACTAATCTAAAATTTCTAGAGGGATATTACTATCACTGGTTGCACACCGAGAAGCCCTGTCTTCTCATTATGCTTGATTGGGTCAAACAAACACAGGTATTGTTAAGGATGTTGGTTTTAAAGTAACCTCTATATTCAGGAATTCTGTCTTCTTAAACTTTTTTTTAATTGCATTTTTCCTAAGAGTGAAAGTCCTTCAGCAACACTGAAAATGCTAGCTGGGAAAAAGATGAAGAAAGTATATTCACAAGGTACTGACAATAGTTTCATTTGCTGATTTTGACTCAAATGTCATAGGTTCATCATTACTGCATTATAATATTAGTAGTTATATCTGTCTAAACATTAAATATTAATAGATAATTACCCAGACTTTTGTTTACTGAAGATTTTTGGTGGAGAAATTAACTGTGTTAAAAAAACCACAACTGATTGGGAAGATTTATTACTGTGTCACACATGCCTTTATTGTGCTCCAGTGAAGATTCAATGAATATTGCCAGTAATAACTTCTTAGTTTCTGATGTTCATAGCACCAGAAAAAACATTGACAACATTAGAGTGAATTAGAAAAGAACAACAAAAATGATTAATGACTTGATGAGACTGACAGAGAAAAATTTAAAAAGTTCCTTGTGAAAAGCTTTGATAAACAGTTACTGTGTACAGGAAACAGTTCTTCAAATGCTTTTGGGGTGTGAACACTGAGTCAACTGTAAATTCTCCTTTTACTACCAGGAAACTTACTTTTGTATTCATTTTGTATACAGTATACTGTTGAAGGGAAAAGTAGTGTCCCACTGCTTCTTTCATTTTAAAGTAGATGTAATGAAGGCATATAAAGGCAATCTGGGCAACTTTAGAGTAGTACCTTTTGTATGTATAATATTTAGGGATTGTTTTATCTATTTTTGTTTTGCTTCTCTCCTGGAAAAAAAGCCCTGAAATAGAGATGATTACCCTGTAGGGGATGTAGGCAATGATTTTTATGTTTATAGCTTATTTTGCCCAGATAATCAGCATAATCTCAACCAGATAATCGGGGGGTGGGAAGGGCAGTATTTGTTGTTTCTGCTAAGTTTATCATTACAGATGCAGCAACAGACAATCTAGAATAAATAAGCATTCTAAACATCAAAAAAAAGGTATTATAAAGAGCAACACCTGATGCTTTGTATGATTTTATTCATTGAAAATATAATAGAATTTTTTTTTCTGTTGAACTCATAGTGATCAGGTGCTGAATCTCTTGGAAGTTCTCAGAAATGGAAATTAGATTATAGACTGGGATATTTTGCTATTTGATAAATTCAATGATTCTATGCTAACTCTGGAATATAAGAGATTATATAAGCAAGCTTTTTTGCTGTTTCATTAGAACTGACAGTTTTATTTGTGAATGACCATTCAGGAGAAAAAAAAGATCAAAACTGGCATCACAAATGTAGATGAATCAATTAATATGCTCTGGGAAAAAAACAAATCTAACCTTTTTAGTTATCACTGTCTCTTTCTAAGAAAGTAACTTTTTTTTTTTGTAGCATGGGATAGGGTCATAGATTAAGCATTTGTTTCAATTTCTGAGTTCTGCAATGATCATAATGTTTTTGTAATGCTATCTGAATACAAAAAAAAATGTATGACTCTTAGATCTATTCATTGCCATAAATTCTGTTAAATGATATTTCTCTAGTTTAGTTCTCCCTGGTTCACATACTGTGAGTTTCATTTTGACTTCAATATTCTATCGTCCTCAAGTCTTAATTAAGCATGTTGAAAACAATGAGACATCCCCAAAATTTGATCTTTCCCCATGTTTTCTTTGTGATGCTCTGTGGTGAGTTTAGGTAGCTAACTATTGGCATCTGGCCAAAAATATGCTGGCTGTAGGTTAGTGTTAGTTCTTTCAGATCTGCTTTTAGAAAATTGACTCACAATGCTCTGTGTCCTTCATTTGCAAACAACCATGATTTTCCTGTCTTGCCCCAGTGGAGAAGTAAAATGTCCATTCTCATATTCTAATTCAGCAAAGTAGAGTTTACTTGCTCCTATAATACAACAAAAGTAGAATTTTTAAATTACTGATGTGCAAAGATCTTCATCATGCGTCATGCTGTCAGTCCTTTGCACTGGTGTCACTTTGGCTCCTTTGAAACACAGTTGTTGAATACCTTTAATAACCCCATAGGTACTATGCTTTCACAAGTACCTGAGATGATAGCAAAGCCTCAAGGTTTTCTGGGTTGAAGGAGGTAGAAATTGGTCTTTATTCAACCGGTATTTATCAAAGCATATTTTTTCATGTTACTCTCAATATTGCAGAATGAGAAATTAAAGCAGATACTTATCCTATTCAATGAAAAGTTTAGGAGTTCCAATAATAAATTTGACTTTCATTGAATGTACTTCTTTTAAATTGTGATGTCTTCTTTTTTTTTCTGGCAATTTCAGACATATACTGAAGTTCTGAAAAGCTTTCACTTAACTATACTATAAAATTTAATTCCTTACCTTTTGTCAGAGTGCAATATATTTCTATAATTTACCCTAAAATAGAAATATTTATGAAATATATTTTCTGTCCAAATAGGAACACAAAACTGTACTCACAAACACATAATATAAAGTTCTCAACTCACTTAAGTCCCTTACTTTGTACTCATCTGTAACTCTTGCATCAGCATAATACTGGGGACAGATTAAAAAAAAAATAAATAAAAAAGGGTGAAAGTTTTGATAGCATTTTCATTTGCTTTTAGTCTTGCAAAGCTCCATAGCTGCGAGGTGAAGTGCTGGCTGTAATATTTATAAAATTGACGTTACAGCAAAATGCAACACAAAGAGGATTACTGTTGGAACACAGTTTTGTAGATGATAGGACTTCAGCTGCCTGAGGCTTCCACTGAACACTCCAGTGTGCTATAAGTGGTAGGATAATCTTCATTTTTTTGTAGGCCAACAACAACAGCACAATAAAAAGCCATTCTAAAATTGTTTATCAATATTACCCATAAAGTCCAATAGAAATCATATGGACAATCATGCTCATTATAGTCAGTCCTTCAGTGACACTTGACACTACTATTGATTTTCATTTCATAAGCCCATAGCTGGAGAGTCTCAATATTGTTCATCTTTCTAACTCTGTATACCACCAAAATGGTGGTGGATGATTTTCTGTTTACAGAGTATCCCATTTTATTAGATAGCAATAGAAACAAAGTTAGAGGACAGACTTCTTTGTGAGTTGTTTTGGGCTTTTTTGCTTGGGTTTAGTGTTATGAGTAGTTAAGGAGTATTAAGTATAAACAGGCAAGATGATTAGAAAATGTGGATGACTGAGGGCTAAGATGTTAGGAGAGCAGAACACACCATCCTTTTTTTCATGGTAGATCTACAAATCAAGAAGTAATCACAGGTGATTGTGCCAGTTGACATTCTACATATTACTGACCACAGCTGTTCATGATTTTGAATGTGAATTTCACATTGTAAATTTCACTTTTGTTTAGAGCCTATGAGGGATATGGAACCTATCCAACCCCAAGGTAAAAGATTTCAGAATAATTACCATGATAGCAATCAGGATACAGCTATTAGAGCTTCCCACTCTCTCTCTTTCTTTCTTTCTGTCTTTTTCCCCCTTATGTTGAAATCCCTTTTATTATTTTTTTTTTTTAAATTTCCTTTTTTTAGGTGACTTTCTTCAAACATTTTGCATTTTGTGTGTTTGTTCAAACAGTGTGTTTGTTGGCCAAAGAAATGCAAAATAATGTTTCAGATCAAGCATTGTATTGAATATGAAAAAAGCACTCAAAGTTGGTAGCTTTAAAGCCTTTGCAAATGAATTATTGCAATTGCTATTAATAATCTTTTTAACTCATGCTATATATACTCATGATATTGTTTTTCAAGTAGAGTAATTGATTTTGTATTTATTTATTTTGTTTCAGTAGTCTTGTAAACATCTATCTTTGTTCCCAGAAATCTGTAAAGTTCTAAATGTGGCTAGTTTCAGAGTACCATAATAGTTGCTTCATAAAACAGTCTTGAAGAAATAAAATAGACTGATCTGTATTAATTTTTCACAGCAGGTACATTTTCCAGACCTCGGACCTCTCTGGCAGTCATATTTCTGAATCATTTTAATATTTGAATATTTTTAAGGTGTGTCAATACCATGCTGCTATTTGAATGATTTCTTTATATTCTTACACAAATATAAGGACCAGAGGGTATAAGTTTATGAGGAGAGATTATATTATATATTCTTGTGTTATCAAAATAAGGTTTATGTTGTTTTCCCTTATGACATGATTTTTTCAGTTTGGTTTTTTTTCATGTGCTATGAATCCAACTGACAAATGAAAATGGTAGTTTTATTGCCACCCCCTCTCAAAAATTTAAAGCTTTGCAGGTCATTTTAAAATCTCCAGCATTTCCCTGTGTTTCAGTACGAAAATGAAATGGAAATGTGTAAAACCTTGGAAAATTAACATTTTGATTTACTAGCTGTTCTCTGTACCTGGTGTTGCAGCCCCAGAGAGGCCACGTGTTATGACAGCAGGGGCGCCGTCCAGGGATGGAGGCAGCCCTGCCTTGCCCTCTTGGCCCTGCTGACTCTACCTGTCCAGGGCCCAGCAGCCCCACCTCAGCTCTGGACTTGTCAGCAGCCTGTGCACAGATCTGGCCCTGGCCCCAGCCGCGGTCCAACCCTTTATTGATCCTGGGGCCACTGAGGGGCCTGCTGCTGCTCTCGGCTCTGCCCACAGTGTCCAGGGGCTGGAGGAAGAGGGCAGGTGCCTGCCTGTGCCCAGGTCACCCTGGCTCCAGGCCCTATTCCCATCCTCAGCGCAGCCCCCATCCCTCTACAGTCAAAATGTTCATGACCCCATGCCCTAAAGCTCATAATGAGGAAAGGAGATTCACTGGGTTCCTACCACCACCGCTGTACTGCTCCAGTACATCGGTACTCCCATTTCTCCTCTCTTCCTCCAGAAGTCATTATCACCCACCTCACATAGCTCCTGGGTGTGAAGGCATGCAGGTGGATGACCAAGTCCTGGCTCAAGGTCTCAGCTCCTGTAACACACAGGAATCATTGTGTGTTAAAAAGAGTGAGAGGCTGACATGCTACAGCAGTGCCACGAGCAGTGGCTGGATGCTACAGGGTTTTCAGCTGTAGCTATGCAACAACGAGATGAACTTCAGGGATAATTGCAGGGGAGTCTTGGAGACCTTCTGGAGAGCACCACCATGCAAGACCAGTAGTGGCCCCGTAACTTTATCAGTTGTGCTGTATAAGGCCAAGATTGCCCAGATGGTGGTATCAGATGTACCAAAGCCGGGTATGGTTGGAGCAAAATGGGGTCCAGTGGGATGAGTTGCTTATTTGGGATAAGGCAAGGTTTGGGAAGGTGGATAGGGA
>NW_009647746.1:620868-654308 GCF_000708025.1 Charadrius vociferus
AGGGAAAGAAAAAGGACACAGTAATGGAGAGAATGGGGGATAAATAGGGACAATTGCAAGTAAACAAGCTGCTGGTTGGTATGCTTCTCTGGCTGAGCCCTGTGCCTGGTCATTGTTTATCCCATCTTCTTGTTGGCTTTATGGCTAAATATTTTAGTGTGACCTTACTGTATTCAGGAGGTGGGAGGAGAGTTTTTTATGTATCCATTAGTTAATGGGCTTTGAAGTAGACTAGTGGGTGAGTAGGAGAACACCTGCACCCCAAAAAATAGTAGAAGTCTGAGATAGTGACTAGGTAAGAGTCCTGCAATCTGGGCACGGGTATTAGGTAGACATAAAGCTAATGCTAATGTTTAAGGGACCAGTGGATGTGCATTTTTTGTGAACCAAGAAAGTGAAGGTGTATGCAGACCTCACTTGTGAACTTCCAGTCTGATTAGCTGAAAAAGAGTTACACGGCTGGGCCATCTCAGTTATTTCATGTTTATGCGAGCGAGGCTTGTGTTTTTCTGGATGTCAGTAAAGGCACTGCACTCTGTATGTGTTGATCTGTGTGGCCAACTATGTCTGTGTTGTGTGTGTGTGTTCCCTGCAAATGGGAAAAAAAATCAGCTGCATTTATTGGACTGGGAGGAATCACTTGTGACTCTAAGGCCACTAAATTCGGCTTTCTTTAAGTATCATTATTCCCTTCTGCCAAATCACATGATGTTTTTGCACCTGCATTATCTCCTTCTTTTCCCAGACTGTATATTGCATAAGGAGAGACACAGAAACCATGATGCTCCTCAGCAGAAGAGAAAACAAGAATAATGTACAAATAGCCTAAACTATGGGGTTTCTTTTCCTCCCTGTCCCCCTCATCCAGGCAGAAGGGGCTCCAGACAGAATCACAGAATCATAGAATATCTCAAGTTGGAAGGGACCCATAAGGATCATTAAGTCCAACTCCCTGCTCCTTGCAGGACTACCCAAAACTAAACCTTATGACTAAGAGCGTCATCCAGATGTTCTTTGAACTCTTACAGGCTTGCTGCCACAACCAGTTCCCTGCGGAGTGTTTTCCAGTGACAGACCACCCTCTCAGTGAAGAACCTTTTCCTAATGTCCAATCTGAACTTCCACTGAAGCAAGAGGCAATGGTCAATGAGAAGGGATATTCTTTCAGCTGGAAATAAAGCCGTATACCACTCTATGACCTAGCTTGCCTTTTGAAGTTTTATTTTCAGTGACTGGACTGAAACACTTTAAGTAATAAGCTCTAGATAAAAATCTGAGAAGTTAATTGCTCTGTAGTACAGTTTTCCTGTTGAAAATCATGGAAGTGAGGAATTACTTTATTTCCTAGTTTTTTTTAAGATCATATTAAGGTTTATAGCTTTTGTTCCTGAAATTAGTTTTCATGTTTTGCTGGCTCTGCTGCACGTTATGTAATTATGTTAAGAGTTCCTGTGGTTCTCATTATTCTTTCTTGCTTGCTGTTGGTGCATATAAATAAATTTCACTCTTCCCTTGTGGCCTATGCTGTTTACAGCCAAATTATTCTTGGCAGGACTGTATTAGGAAGGATACAATGAGTCCTGCTCTAGTGAGGCCATGCAGAAGGCAGCTGTATTCTACTGGTTGTTCTCAAGGGAAGGTAAAAGGTGCACTGGGCACTACTGTTAGTTTCTGTGATTTCAGTGAGGCCGCAGGCAGGCACGACGTAAGTATGATCTTGACTTTCTGTAGTTGGGATCCCAGAGTGGTATTTCACCAAGACAATTACAAAAAACATTGTGAAAATTATATATTAAAAGGACTTTGGTTAAGCACAACATGCTTCTCATGGTCTCGGTGACATTAGGAATACTAATCATTGCGTCTCCACTTGCGCAGCTCAGCACAATACTTTTCACTAAGCACTCCACAGTACATAACTTAACCATTTGCTGTTATGAACTGCAAGAAGGAAATATGATGCCTACCTGAAAATCCCCCTTGAAATCTTAATACAACTAACTGTATGAAATAGGGGACTTGATCTTGTGTCTCAAACTAGGAAGAGAGATCAGGGTTTTTTTACTGTTATACTTCTCATACACCTAGAAATCTAAGGAAAAAAAAAAAAAAAGGAACATTGAAGTCGCTTAACTTCATTCAATGAATAAACAAAGCTGTATCTGGCAGTAAATGGATTTCTTTAGGAGACACCTCTAAGCAAGCATTTTAATCTTCTTTTGGAATGACTGCAAAGCCAAGTGAGCAATGTAAAGAACAGTGGAAAACAGTATCAAAAATGCAAGGGAATGGAGGAAAAAAGAGGAGACAAATGTCCTTTAATCAACCTTAATTAACCCTGACCTTACCTAGAAATCTGGCAAGTCACTCACAAGACTTTGGTGATGTGCGTAAAAAATATTATGTCCCTTATCTTTACTATGTTAACATTACTTATAGATAGGAGAGGAAATGAAAGAAAGGAAGATCTGTGATAAAACATAATGCATTGAGTCAGCAGAATGTTGTGCTGCATTGTATTACGTATTTGTCTCAAACGAGGACAGTATTAAATCTGACAACATTTTTACAGTATGAAAGTGTTACAGGATTACATTTTGAATATTTTGTTGCTTGTATATGGCTCAGTATGCAAACAATTATGATTCTAAGCTTAGTACAAGTTGTATTCATTATATGTGTGGTAGTTCATGTTTGTAATGATAGCATCAAGGTTATAATTATGGATATAAAGAAAGAAATAGCATTTTAAATAATATTTTTACTGTGGAATCTTGAACTGGTTTTGGCTGGGATAGAGTTAATATTCTTCATAGTAGCTTGTGTGGTGGTATCTTGGATCTGCGATGAGAACAGTGTTGACAACATAGGGATGTTTTAGCCATCACTGAGCAGTGCTTACACAGCATCAAGCATTAAGGCTTTCTGTTTCTCACACTGTCCCACCAGTGATCAGGATGGGGGTGCACAAGAAGCTGGAGGGGGGCACAGCTGGGACAACTGACCCCACTGACAAAAGGAATATCCCATACCATATGACATCATGCTCAGCAATAAAAGCTGGAGGAAGAAGGAGGAAGTGGGGAAACACTTGGAGTTATGGCATTTGCCATCCCAAGTATCTGTTACATGTGATGAAGTCCTGCTTTCCTGGAGATGGCTGAACACCTGCCTGCCGATGGAAAATAGTGAATGAATTTCTTATTTTGCTTTGCTTGCATGTGCAGCTTTTGCTTTACCTATTAAGCTGTCTTTATGTCAACTGAAGAGTTTTCACACTTTTACCCTTCTGATTCTCTTCCCCGTCACATGAGTAAGCGGCTGGGTGGGGCTTAGCTGCCTACTGGGGTTAAAATACAACAAATTAAATAAAGACAGGTTTATAATAGCTTTAACTTTTTCTTTTAACAAGAGACATTCTGCTAGAAGTCTAGGACTTTCAAAGAGATTTGACTTATGAGCATAAGGTCACCATTTATTTTTCCAAATTACATTTGCTTTCACCTTTAGAGATTAGTAGGGAACATACATTACTACTTACTCCTAAATAATTAAAATTTGAGATGTACATGTTGTTCTTTAATTAGAATTTTAGTATTTTTTTAATGTGAATTGCTGCTAAAGATAGTGCAAGTAAGAATACCTATCAATAAAGTAACAGAGCTGATTTTATTGTCACTGAACTTGCTTACTCTTCTTCCTTTTCAAAAATTGCTTGTTCTTGTCAAGCTACTTTGCAAATGCTGTTCTTTACCACTGTTCTCCGTATATGACTGGGGCTTTTAACTTTTTTAATTAAAAAAAAAAACAAAAAACAAACACAAAACAAAGCACAATACATTGTAGTATTGCTTAATCTCAGTTTAACTCCATAACAATTATAATCCAAACTCATAGGTGAAATAGATTTTTCTATTATTGCTAGTCATTTAAGTGATAATTAAAGAGGTTCAGACAAGAATTACTGCAGTCTTGAAGTTAATCCAGATCACATAAGACTGATGCAATGCTTGTCAAATTTTAAGTTTGTTTTTCAGCACAATCAGAACTAAAAAATTCTGTGAGGAAAATGCTGTCTTCACAACATTTCCAGTCTACTGCCAAAAACTTAATGAGAGGGCTTATATCCAGTTCAATTTCCTAATCAAGGAGGCTGATATAATTTGTTAAATGCTTTTCTCCACTGTGATTGATTATCCAAAACAAACAAATTTCTACTCCATCCCATAATTTCCATAAGAATATGGAGATAACTTCAAACAGATTTTCATGCAGGGAAAAGATGAGATGCCAAGGAGGACATTTCAGGCCTGTTTTGGATTAAGACTGAAAAACCAAATTCAGATTTTATAGTGTGGTGTTTCAGGTTGTAGGGGCTGGAAGTAGAAATCAGCAATCAAAGGTTTATTACTTGAATGCTTTGGCATGTATAGTCATTTTCTCTTTTCTTACAGGCAACAATATTTTCCTATAGGTAGACATATTAGTGGGATGATGAGTCCCATCTTTGGTGGTTAGTCATGTTGTTTCCCAAAGCTGTCAAATATATCTTTAGCTGGTAAATATGAAATTATGAGGGAAGTGGTCAAGCTTAGACTCCAGGATAGGCACGTTTCTTACTTTGGACTAGAATGTACTGCCTACCTTATCTTACTATTTACAATGATAGACTCCTTTCTGGTGTTAGGCAACCAAACCATGCAGATCTTTTCATCCATTTCTTCATTAAAGCACACTTATGGTACTGCAAAAATCCAGGTGCTTCATATTTAAGGCTCCATCCTTTGAGACGTTCAAGCAAGCTGAAGTTCACACTGAATAGGATCTCAAGCAGGACCAAGTGGACCCAAACTGACATCATGAACACCACAATGCTATAATAATATCAGGGACTAACATATTACAGATATTTCAAGGAATTTTACAGTATTAAGTGGTTCTTCACCATTTCATTAGACTGTACTGTTCAATTTTTTCTTGTTTACATGTCCTTTCATTTTACATCTATATTCTGTTAATGTTGAATCAGACACAGAAAAAGGCAATTTTATGGTTTTCCTCCAATCACTTGTTTTTTGAGAACTTGTTCTCTGTCTAAGAGGTTAAATATGTTAAAAGTGCTAAACAGAAACTAAACAGGAAAGAAAATTAGTAGGCAAAATCTTATTTTCTTTAAATCTTAATCTCTTAGAACTCATTTGGTAGAAATTATACTTTAAAGCAATTCCCTGTAAATTTCTAGCTCTGATTGTACTACTGCAGTGTTCTAGTTCAATCCCATAATGACAGAATAGATTTATAATTCCAAAAATCATACAATACTTGTTTTACAGTTCTAATAAATAACTGTTGCTCCCCACAGATATAACAACAGATAAAACCACAATAGCTTATTAACTGAGAAACAAAGCGAATATTTTTAGACCTGTAAAATATGAGGGCGTGCCTTGTATCTATAACCATATATTTGATACCATCCTCCTCGTTATGGACATATTTTATTCCTTCATTGGACAAAAAAAACCCTAACCTTCTTTTCCTTTTAACTCTCTCTGTCTTTTCTTTCCTTGCACATGTTGTTTTAACAAATACTGGAGACATGTTTCCAGATTCTTTTCTGAAAAAGAAATGCTACTTTAGAGTTGTTCTTAATGTGATACTTCAAGATGGAACTTATTGTAGTCCTCACACAATTTCTATTTTCTGCTTTCAGACTGCTGCTCACTAAAGATTTTCTGTTTCACCTGTTTCCATTCTCATTACAAATCCTGCATATATGGAATTTCCTCTAGAAACACCAAATTCAAATGAAAGACAAAGGCATAGATTGAATGATACTCCAAAATCAGTCATGCTTAAAACCAAATGTAAACATAACAGGAACCTGTCACTGCTCCAATTCATTTGCACATCTAAAAATTTATAAGTGTTAATTAATTATTGCTGTAGTTATGATTTTAAAATGTTATATATGCAATCAAAACAAAAATACAAAATGCTAATCATGATTAATGTAGAACAGAAGCCTAATGAGCTTACGAAAGGTAAACTGATTAATTTAAACATAAGTGAATGAATTACTTTGCTAATCATGAATTTATTGTAAAATGTTTTGTATTTCGAAAAATGTCATAGCTTGAGAATGATAATATGTTGCTAATCTTCTGGGTATATATTATAATTTAAAAATGAAAATGAAAAACTCTTTTACTCTTGGGGAGGCCTTAGTTTTTGGCTCTTCTAGAAATAAGACACTTTCTTCTTTAAAGATGCTTCTGTTGTAGCACCGAGAGAATGTGTCTTCCTGAAATATTAATTTCACATTAATTCTAAAAAGCAAAAATTAAAAAGTTGTGCAAAGACTTCTGTGCATGTGTAACGACATATGTGTGATGACCCAGTAATAGGTAGGAATGTTCACCAATACACCTATTTTTTTTTATTCCATTGCACCCTCAAAGTAGCCATAACCAAGTTAATGCTCTAAACACATTCTTGTCCACACTAAACAGCTCGCTACCTGTGCTTTTCAGTTCCTACTTAAATGATGCTGGGGGTCTGATATTAAAGCTACCACATTTGAAATTTGATGTCTTTTCAAAACTTTCCAAGCACCTTGTCTGACTGTCAGCAAAGTTCTTTATGTCTTGTTTTCTATATTGCAATATTTGATCATACAAGTAAGTGTAAAATGACACTTGTAAAAACAAGAATTATTGCAGAGATTTGGTTATTAATTGCAATATGTTTTATGATTATATCCTATTTTTGTCTGAGAAATGGTTTTGCTGAACTTGTGCTGGATATTTTGAAAGGTATTTCTTTTTCAGACATTTGATACTGAAGCAAACATAAGAACACCTTCTTTAAATGTTATTTTGCTCCGGTTGTTTAGGATGTTATTTCTGGAACCTGTCTGAATCACTTGATTATTATGGTACCATTCTTAAGTGAATTACCGACATTTAATAGGATTGGAAGCAATTTGAGTGTAGGAATCTATGAACAGCAAATGATATTTCCTCATGTTAATATTATATTCTGGGAATAATGACTATGTTCATTACTATCCAAATATATCGGATTCTTTCATATGGCAAAACAAAGCAATAATTATTCCATTGTTTTAATTTCTTCAAAACCATTTATGTATCTGAGCTTTAGATATGTTTTCAACTGCTTTAAATTATTTTTAATTTTGTTTTAATTTTACGTGAAAACCTATCTTCACTGACACTTAATGCAGGCCTTGACCTTGTAAATCTGGATTTGGGGATCTTTTCCTAAAATAGGAGGGAGCTGAACTTGTTTTTTAGCTTTTGTCTCCCAACTGAGAACTACATTATTTAAAGGATTACTTCTCAGAAAAAAATAACCCCCCAAATTCTTGCTGGTCACTATTACCTCATTTACATTATCTGTGTATGTTCAAAAAATACGAAAAATTTCGAACCGTATTATAAACCAGCACGGGGTTTTTTTAATAAGCAATTGTTTTCATGCTTTCATGATTACATACATAACTAAAATCAGGACTATTTGCAAAAATAAATTCCTAAAAGAAGTTTTGGGACTACACTCAAGTAGAAAGAAAGCCTGAAATTCTTTACTGTTGTACTTTAATGCTTTGCCAACAATGATCAGACTTTATTTTTATCCACTCGCAACATATATACGGAAACTACTTAAAGAAACCCTAAATTGAGACCAGTGCTAGATATATTTTAAAGCAGATTAATCTTGAAATTTCTAGCTCTGTTTGTACTACTGCGACATTCTAGTTCAATCCAATAACGACAGAATAAACTAATAATTCCAAAAAGCATAGAATACTTGTTTTACAGTTCTAATATGTAAAGATTAAAGAGTTATTTTTCATATCATCTAAATACATGTTTGCTTTGCATACACATATATGAAGGATTATGTGAGAGAATTTGAGAATTTTGGGACAGAACTTGGGGCAGGCAGGAAATCATAACTGGAAACTTAAGGAAGATAAGAGAACTTCAGACTTTTTGACAGTGGATTCACAAGTACTACAGAGAAGGGATTTTAGTTGCAAATATGTAGAGGGTATTGTTGGCATACCTTTGTTTCTGTCAGTGTCACCATATTTTCCTTTTCCATTTTCTGCTTATAGTTTTAATTTTCAGCCTTCCTTAGTTCCATTGCTTACAAAAAAAATGTTTGTTTTTTAATTTTCTTTCCTTTCCTTTTTAAAAGCAACTTAATAATTACTTCTAGAATGACTGGCAGCTGCAGTAGTCTTCCAAAATAAATCATTTAGTCATTATTCCTTCCCATAACTATTTTGCAGCAAAACACTAATGCCTTAAGTTTTGAACTAGAGTGCAGTGTTCATCAAATACACAATTCGACATCAACCAGTTTCTGTGGATTTTGTCTTTCCTGGAAGACTTGAAAAGTAAAAAATTTGGACATCCTATATCAGAGATACTGCCATATGAAGAGTCACATCAGCATTAGAAGTGGTTTGTTTAGTAGAAGATAGTAAGTAGAAATAGCACCCTCTTACCAGTCATGTAGCATACATGTATACACATCTCCCATTAACTTCAGTTACTTCTTGAGCTTACACTTCATTTTTCACTGCAGTTGATAACATATGATCTGCATATTTTTGTTGGCGCGTTACACTGGTTCTTCTTGAAAGTCAGACAACATCCTAAATTGATTGTTGACCCAGGCCTGGTATTTATAAATATGACAAAAATATTGAATAAATAATTTTCTGCTGGTTGTAGGAGAGCCAAGAACTTTATTGTAGATGTTTGGAATGGAAGCCAATCACATATTCTCATAATTTATCGATGCTTTGTTTCTGTTGTGCCACCACACTTTCATTTTCCACTTCTTGTTAAGAATCTCAATGGAGGAAGCTGTGGCTCTGCTTTTGTAGAACCTGAAGCATCAGAAATCTGTACCCTTCTGTCACACATTCATGATCTTGCAAAAGTCTCATTAAAATCTGCCATTCAGTTATGTGCATGAAAGTATTAGCTTGCAATTCATAAATACAATATCTTAAGTGAACTGTACATAAAAAAACCACTGGATATTGACTGCTTAAAGAATATAATTTTAGAGCTGCTGCTTGCAGTGTGGTGCTAGGGTACATCACACATCTGTTAAACTTACTTAATCTCACTTGTATTAAGAGACGGTTCCCATTAATGTAACTGATTCCTCAAAGTCTGGACATCTGCAGTTAACTCTGATACTAAGGAGCTTGTGCTATTCTTGTAAGCCTTGGAATATCACTGAGGATTCCCCCTGACCTCTTTCTTTTTGACTACACAATTTGTGTAATGTTGCAAAGAGCTTTTGAATGCCTGTTTTTAACTAAAAATAATTAAAAAAATGTAAAAACCCTGTGCATTTTGAAACTTTGAAGTACAAATGTACTGTTAATTTTGCAACTTCCTAGAGAACCTTTAGAAATTCCTTTTCCTTTTTTGCTTCTTTGCTAGAAGAGAGGAAAGAAGAAAGGGATATGTACTGTTTCATTCTGGAAGAGTCACTGTAGCCCATTCACCTAATTTTGAAAATTTTAGAGCATAATAAGTGACTGCTTAATATCCCAGTCTTGGAAGCTACTGTGTAAATGAAAGGATTATTCCTGTAGCCTTAGCTTATGTGACTAAATCTTTCCCAAGTAATCCCACTGAGAAACCGTTAGAAGTAAATTCTTGATAATTGTAGCTATTCCAGTACACTTTCAAATAACTCTTTATGAGACAGCAGTTGAATGTAAGGACATTTTGACCACATTGCACTTTGAGTTCCAGCATGCTTCATGCTTGGGCATTGCGAAAGGGTTGGATGTGTCATTGTAACAGCTTTGAAGTGCTTTAAGAATTTTATTTTCCAACTAATGTCTTCAGACCCAGATCCAGTGGAGGAAGATCAGCTTTACATGATAAAAACACTTTTTTTTTTTTTTTTTTTTTTTTTTTTCCAGTGGACAGTATTTTCTTCCATGTTCATTATGTTTTCCAGGCATTAACTCTGAGTCTAACTTTAGTTTCCTGATATGCTGTGGAGTCTGGAAGTTCTCTGCAAGATGATTCAGTCTGAACAACCACCATCCACCATGGTTTCCATGCTGAGCAGAGCATAGTTTTGCTTGTTCTTTAACTGCGTCAGATGTAGCTGAAAGGCAAAGTATAGCTCCTGAAAGGTTTGAAGTCAGAAAAGGATAGTTAAGTCAATATATCTAGTATCAAACCCAACCACAAATTTTCAACTAAGATGCAGATTGTATATAGACATACATATATATAATATAGGGTTATTAAATTTCTAATTTGTCAACAACAACAGAAAAATAAATCTCTCAATCCCAGAAACAAGAAAGCACAAGAAAAAGGGCATGAAAAAGATTTTTTCTCTTTAAAAAAGACAGTAACTTGCTGTGCCCATGGAAACAATTTAAAACAGTGCACAGCATGAAAAACACAGCTAGGTACTACGAGAAAATGTCTATTGTGGGTTACAGATTTCTTTCTTAGAGTCTTTTTTGTGCTACAGAGGAAGTCTTCTTCAAAAATATGAATTCAGATGAGCTATTTCTTCAGACAAGTACCTCCTTTGGCCCTTGCCCTGCTGGTTTTGCAGTGGGTCTGCTTCAATTGCCAAGTTTGATGTGGAATTCATATGGTTCAGAAGTCAAAAGGTGGGACAGAATCAATGGAGACACTTGGACACTGGCAAAAAGTTAAAATGACCACATAAAGCTTAAAAAAAATTTGTACAACAATCCCTGTGAGTCATTAACCCTTCCAGTTTACTTTAGCACTCTTAGGGTCTTAAATTGATAGTATTATATGGTTTTACAAATCTTTATTAAGTGATCACTATTGTAGGTTGTTAAAGTATTGCAGTGTTGTACAATAGACTCAGATACAACAGAAAATGTGTTTTTCATTTATAATTTATGCTATTTTTGTGCGTTTCTTATATGTTTATGTTTTACAAGTAAGTTGAAAGTTTTACATGTAAGTGATGTGTGATTTATTGTTTAAAAATGGTTACTAACCAGAGCTTTATTTTTTTAATATATATATATATCAGGGATGATGGATAGGAAGAAAAGAAAAAAAAAAAGTGAGTGTTTTATTTAGAGAAATCATCCATAGCACTGAATTAGTTATATTTTGCAAAGTAACATCCAACTGAATAAGAACCCTAAAGTTAATTTTGCAAGATAAACAGCAGAAAGAGATTAAATATACCTTATTGACACATTTTGAGAATAAAGCATTCAGCAAAGCATAAAATAATGTTTTTATTAGTCAATAAAATTATTCCGTTTAATTATTTTAAAATAAAATACATTTCCAACAATATAACCATGGAATGATATAGTAAGAAACAATATATCATATGAAGTATTCCAAGTATTTTAAAGCATACCTTGAAAAAGCCTGTTTTATGCAATCAATACATAATAAAACAGAACCAGGTTTGAATTTAAGGTGTATGGTCTGAAAAGCATGTATTTGTCTGGTCATTAAATTAAATTCCTTTCAGCAAGCAGTAAGCCCAACATTCTTTCAGACACTGAGCAGAGAGAGCCAAAGATTTCAGTCAAACCATATGCAGTGTCAACCCATCACTGTTCAGGAACAAGCACAATATTTTCAAAGTCTAAGCTCAGCAAAAGCAGAAGGTAAGTCAGTAAAAGACATTATTGGTACTATCTGTGTGGGGAAACTCAACAGAGAATTTCAGATAATATGGGTAAAACTCAGTTTTGTATGAAATGTGTTTATTGACTGAATTCCGAGTGAGTTATTGAAAGCTGGATAAGCTTCTTAAAAATGACAACTGAGTTCCTTTGTACCAACTCTTCACAGTATCATCAGTTCACTCAGCTAAGACCTCTTTGCTCCTGAGAAAACAGCAGAGCACACAAAATAAAAACCTTTTGAGGGACGGGGAAATATTGCTGATATGAAGCATGTTCCCAGAGGCCTGGCTAGCCTTCAAAATGCATGATGCTGATAACAGCTGAGTAGGGAATCTATGAGTTATTTAGTGCTGCTTAGTTCTTCCTTTCCAGTTTACATATATTATGCTTGACTATATTGGCTAGTTATCTCATATCTGCCTCAGGAAGAAGGCTTGGACCATTTTCTAATGAAATTAGTGCTTTACCCACTGATTTCTCCACTTAGTTTTATTGAACTGGTTCACTAACAGACCACATACTGCAGCTATCAGGTTAGAATAGTATTTCAATGTCCATTAAAATCAAAGTGAAATGTCTCAGTAATGTTGACAGATTTAGAATCAAGTATGTGGTGGTGTCTTCTCCAGATACCATTTAAATGTTTATAAATGATCATAGGAGCATAGAATAATTCAGGTTGGAAAGGGACCTTGAGAAGCCTCCAGTCCAAACTTCTGCTCAAAGTAACATCAGCTCTGGGATAAGACTAGATTGCTCAGGGCTTTACACTGTTGGGTCTTGAAAACCTCCAAAGACAGATATTGTACCACCTCACTAGGCAACCTACTCCACCGTTTGCCTGTCCTCATTGGTAAAAAATATTTTACTTATGTTCAGAACCTCTCTTGTTTCAAGTTACGCAAATTTGGCAAGCGTGCACTTTTTCACCTCTTCCAGATAATGATCTTAAAGAAGACAGGTGCCAAATTAGACCTTTTTAATACTGCAATTGTTACTGGCTTCCAGTAGAGTATGACCCACTAGCCACTAACTGTTCAATCAGTTTTTTACCCATCTAGTTTGTCTGTGTGCTGAGACTGTAATGTTTTAACTTGATACAAGAATATCTCAGGAGTGTCAAAAGCCTAGTATAAATCATGGTAAATGACATTCATTGCCTCCCCTTCATCCACAAATCCAGTCATTATGCCCTAAAAAGCAATCAGGTTGGTCAGGAATGATTTAGACTGGGTCAATCCCTGCTGAGTGTTGCCAGCCACTGCCTTCTCCCACATGTACTGAGAAATGTTCCCCAAGGGGGCTTACTCAGTGATCTTTCCAGGGACTGATGTGAGGCTGACCAGCTCGCACTTTTTTGGGTCACCCTTCTGGACTTTTTTGAAAGTGTGTAAAGAACTGCCTTTGTCCAGTCATTAGCTCATCTCCAGTCATCTCCAGTTTCCCTGACCTTTCAAATGTGATAGGAGCAGCAAGGAGATTGGCCATTCAACTTCACACCCTTGGGTTGCAGCCTGTTCAGTCCTATGGACTTTTACAGATTTTCTCAAAAGTAGCCCTTGACTTGATCCTTATCCATTACAGGTTGTCCTCCTCCTACTTCAACCTTGCCTCTAGGCATGGAGGCGCAGAAGACTTTGTTGATGAAGACTAAGGCAAAGCCAGCCATATATGTGACTGCTGTTATTAATTCCGCAATCCCATTGGGCAACTGACCCACACTTTTCCTGTTCAATGTCTCACTACTGATGTAGCAGTAGAAACTCTTACTGACCTTAACTTACCTCACAGGTCTCATATGCAGCTGAGCTTTGGCTGTTCTAACACCATCCCTTCATGCCCAGGCATTATTTCTAAATTCCTCCTTTTTATGTATTTCTGCTTCTGCTTTCTGTATGCTGACTTTTTGCATTAGAGCTTTGTCTTGAGTTGTCTGTTTTGCCAAGCCTGCCTCCTGATACATCTGCTTATTTTCCTGACTATTGGGATGGGTTGATATTGTAACTGGAGCATGCAGTCTTTAAAGTACTGCCAGTTTTCCTGAGTTTTTTTGTGCTTCAGAGCTGCTTCCCATGGGATCCCACCTACCAGTTTCCTGATGGCAATTGCAATTGCATTTATGATTGACTAATATCAGAAAACTAAGTTGTGAAACAGATGCTTAGATGTAGAAACAGATGGAATCCTGTCATAGTATTCTTATTTCTTCTCTTTTAGAAATATCTGGCTTTTCTTTTCTTGCACGGTAAACATCAATTTTCAGATGCACTTTTATCATTTACAGTTTGAACTATATTTTCAAAAGAATGCTTTTTCTCCAAATAAAATAAATTAGTATTTAGCCCAGCTTCAGTTACTACACAAATAAAATGGAGATACCTTTTTTCATCTAGTTGCTGCTAGTTGAACATTTTCTCTTTATCCACATATCAACATGCACAGTTATAATATTCTCCCACCATATTGACATAACTCACCTCCTCTCAGTCATCTAGCCTGTGCTGCAGCTCTGATTTCGATCCCAGTGAATGTGTATGTTTTGCTGTATATGCATGTTTTAAGTTTTGAACTATGTTAACAGCATTTCAAAGACTGACTGCTAAAAAAGGCACTATTTTTAGTTTTAATTTTTTAACAACTTTATTCCATATTTGTTTTTTCTGGGTAACAGAGGTGACCATGTTATGCTCTTCATTATTCCCGCTACCAATGCTCCACCCTATCACGTTACTTCTCCCTCTTTCACAGTGGAGATCTATAACAGTTAACCCCACTGTGTCTGAGAGATGTTGGCATGTAATGTGGTGTAATTGCTGTCCCAATGAGACTGCACTTTTCTCTGTTACCATTATCCCGCTGCAGTCACCCTGACCCATTTATATCAGCTATTCATCCATCGTGTAGTGGAGAAAGGCCTGCCACTCCCTTTTTCCCTATACTTAGCACAGTGAAATCCAATGTAGCCTAACTATATGGACTTGCCACTGTGTAAAACCCGTGTAATAACAGTGGTGAAGGAGTTATGTAAAAAGAGAGGAGAGTCTATGCTGCATCACCTTATCATAATCAAGCTATTGGGGTTTTGAGCAACCATAATCATACCCCGTACCATAATCAAGCTATGAGGCTTTGAGCAACCTGGTCTAGTGGGAGGTGTCTCTGCCCATGGCAGGGGGGTTGGAACTAGACAATCTTTAAGGTCCCTTCCAAGCTAAACTGTTCTATGATTCTATGATTCTATATCTCAGGAAATTGTCATTCTATTTGTGCAATTTGGCAGGCCTTTCTCTGCATCTTGTATCTTAAGACACATTGTTCAAGCAATCCTCAAACTCTTAATCACTGTGGGTTTAGTTTCTTCTTTCAATGGAAAATCTAAAGTGGAAGCTGTTCAGAAGATAATGCAAAGCAGAAGATGTAAGTTCCCATTTAGTAGTTCAATGAGAGTGACAGAAAGTTTGTATACCAGTAAGGATGCTTGCTGGATATTTTGCAACTCAGAGTCCAAAAGCTTCCGTATGGTGGCATATGACTATGAACAAAGGTTGTTTCCTCATTGGAAATACAACTTCCAGAGAATTACACCTAGGTTTATCAACTTTATCATAGTGACAGAAGAGAAGAAATGGGAGATGATGGCAGCTGATGTTTACTCTGTTGTGACTAATTCTGTATTTATAAAATATAGATATAGAATATATTTACAGTTATAAATATACCTGTATTCTGGGGATAATAATAGACAGATTTTCTCTTTTTTCTTACAGCTGTTCCCCTCTAACCACCAGCATACTTCAATAATACCCTCATTTGGATAAAGAGGTTATAACTGTGGGATGAATCTGCCCCAGAGGTTTTACATAGACATCCACAGTTAAAATATATGCTTGCATATCACCAAGAAAAGAATGCTCTGTTGTACAGGGTAAGTGCTGGTTTTACTCATATAAAGACTAGTGTCACTATTTATTTGTACACAACTTGAAGACAAAATTCTCAATCCAGAGAACAAATTGTTTGTTAGACAGTGTTCAAACAATGGAAATTGATGATACAGTTGGTTCATTCTGTCTTTGTTCTGGAGTATATCATTCTGCCTGTCCTACAAGGGCTTCTTCAGGGCAAGTTCTCATTTATTCTTGTGGGGGAAAAAAGCACCCTCAATTTCAATATAAGTGAGGATTTTAAAACTCTGGGATTTGATATTTTCAAAACACAATGTAATGCACAACTGGAGACCTCTGTTAGCTTCTACTGCACCTTTCCATATCACCATCCCTCTCACCCCCGCAATATGTATTACTGACACAAGTGGGCGGGACTAGGGAAATTGCTTTGTTGTGTGCTTTACATCAGAATGTTCTTAAATTCATAAAGGGGAAAGAATCATTCATTTGGCAAATAAACATATTACATCTTAGTTACTGGAAATATTTGTTGACTATTTGTTCACACATGTACATAAATACAGACAAAATGAAAGATGACCAGAAGACCATTACTCTTTGTTGCAGTATCTTTTAAGATCTTGGATTAATTCTCCCTGCAGTAGGTAACAACGTTTTCTTGGTTCTAGCATGAAAAGAATCTTGATAAACGTTTTCCCAATAATGTTTCCAAATATCAATTTCAGATTATAAACTGGTTCAATAAGTAGTTGGGGGACTTAAATATTCCTGTCAAAACAGATGTACTAACCTTTAAAAATCTTAGCATAGTGATTAACATGCTAAGATGGATATTCAGAAAACATGCTGAAACCTGAGAAGCTCACACAAAGTAAAATTGCTGCACAACCTAAAGGACTGTCTCTGTGAAGAGCAATTAAATCATCTAATATTCATCTTCTGTAGGATAAATCCTGCAGACCCACTGTCTTAATACATTCTCCCTCTGTTTTCATATCTGAATGTAAGTTATCCTTCACTAGATAAAATATTCTAGCATCCATTTGATTGCTGGTTTTGCTCACTTGCTCAATGTTAAACATGCGATTAAAAGTTATACTACAGGGGCCTTGTTGTATTTGGAAAATAAAATAAAACAAAACCCCTAGTCTTTATTCTTCTGTGCTAAAGGGTATATCATCTTAGCCAGCAGTACTTTTTGCAATACATAGGGTGAAAATGGATTCTGTCAGCGTAGGCTAAGTAAACTCAGTTACTTTTAAAATTGCTTCTATTTTTAGAATTCTGTCTTTTCTTACAATTGTTGTTAAAATGTTCAAGTACAATATGATAGCAGCTCAACTTTTCTGGCTTTAATTTTCCTGTGAACAGGAGACATACTGAATAATATTACAGATAGACTACCACACAGCAAAGCTGACCACACTTCTGTCTCTGCAGGAAGTGTTTCTGCTGGTGCCCATGATGTAATCATGACATACGTGATGTTTTCATATTCCTACAGTGCTGCTTTTCCCCCCTCTTCCTTTCTTTGATTTCCCCTGAGGAGACCTTGTTCTGGCTGACAAGTTATGTCATTAATCTTTTTTCTCCATGACCACTCATCATTTCTGTATCACCTCTTCTTATGACAATCACACCACCACAGATGTCATCTCATCACATTTCTCTAGGGATATTCTGAAATGACAGTCACCATCAGTTAGACTTAAGCTACAACAAAAGGGAGGAGGATGAGGAAGTCATCATACACGGCATCTCACACACTGAAGTGGAAAATAGTCTCATTACATTAACTCATATGACATTACAAATATACACACCTAGAACCCTGTAATGTGTAGTGTCAGAGAAGAACAAAAATATACATAAAGGAAAGAAAGCTCTTCAGGAAAATAGGAAGGAATTGCGGAGGTTGAATGCAAGTGGGTTTTAAGACTGTTTCAAAATGGCCACTAAATCAAACATTAATATATGGTACTTTTGAAATTCAAACTCTGAACTTGGCACAGAATCGGTCATCAAAAAACCAGGCCTATCTTATATGTTAAGTCTGTCCAGATGGCAGGCAATATTTCCTGTCTTCCTATCTCCATAATCAATTGCTGATATGTCTTCCTGATGGCCTTTTAAAGCAAAAGAAATCAAATACTGCACGCAGCTTTGTTGCAGGCAGTGACAGTTGAACATCAAAATTTTTTGCACTTCATACGGTTTTGTAGCCTCTATCTGAAGAATGGATAAACTTAGTCTCTGTGCTTTTTGGAGAAGGGGAGTTTTCTACAAGCACTTAAACTCACTGCGGAAATTAAAAAAACAGTAGCTATTTTGCTGACTTTCAGATGACCATAGTAAGTTCAATACGATACAATCCAGCTCAAGACATGCTTATTTTCACTTAAATTCTGAAATGTGCAATACCAAAATTTTGATCCTGATCATTGTTTTCAGCATTCTCAGAGAGTCTAAACTAGGATGCTGATCTCCTGATTTAAGAAAATTAGAGCACTTTATCATACAAAAGCAAAATAACTTACATCATTTGTAGGAGCTTGAGGGTGTAAACTGTGTAGGCACAGGTTATTTGATAAGCTAGCCAGGAGCAAGCCATGCTCATGTACTTTCCCATGACTTTATTCAGTAGAAATGACTTTGTGAAAAGTGAAAAAAAAATTACTTGTAATGCTCACAGCACCTTTTCTATCAGTGAGCAGTATTTTTCCCAGATGATAAAACCATACCTTAGCCTTGGCACACAAATTTGCTAGTGTATCTCCTTGCCCATAACATGGGCAGATGTGTCCAAGGAAAGCTTCACTTATTTGTGCAGATGTGCCTGAAGTTGGAAGTGACTTAGCTGAAGACACTAGAAGAAATAGAGCTACATATTTAAAGACAAAGATATTTAAAGATAAGGCCAAAACAGAATTTTGGCAAAATTCTGTTAAAATCCATGAACCTGATTTATAACTCCTAGGGTCCGAGGCTCCATTCTTGTATGAATATCATGAAACAACTTATTTTTCTGACTTAGAACCCAAATGGCAATTTGTATCACAGTGCAGAGTTCAACATAGTTTCCTGTTACACATTGCAAGTAAGATGACTGGATTTAGCTCTTTGCAAGCAACTGAAGGAACTTCCAGTGCTACAAAAAGAGGAGAAATCACTGAAAAGGAAAGTAATTTTAAAACAGCTGCCAAAGTCTAGGGCTTTTTTTACAAAAATACTGAGTTTTAAACTTTTCCAAATGACAGACCCTTTCTAGCAATGAGAGCAACATGGCCATCTTAAATTTAATTTACCTTGACAGCACGTTTTTCCTGATCTTAAAGCATTGTTTAATACTTCAACACCTTTCCAACATCCAGTATCTTGATGAAGGTGTCTTTAATAATAGATGGTATTTGTTCTTACTTACAAACCTAAGGGTATGGCTTGGACTTTGATATCATTTATTTCTCTTTATGCAACTATAGGCTTAGTGAGACTTAAGACAAATCACTGTAAAAAATGCAGGCAGCCATATTTTGTATTATGTTGCTACTGAGCATTGTAATGAACACAGAATGACGGCAATACTTCTCTAGTTTTTTGTTTTCAGCATACAAATTAAACAATCTCTCTGCTCTTCTAGCACCAATTCTTTCTTCTTTAAGGAAGTTTGTAACACCTGGGTGAACAAAGTGGTTTTGTGTGTTTGTTCATGAGCACACAAATACTAGATTCCCAAACCTTTCAACAATTGAATTGCAGTGTGTGAAGTTTAACTTTGCATATATATGTAAAATTTATCAGTTTGCTAAATTACACTTCTTTATTAGTACTTTTATACCCCTCATTCAAAAGCAATAAAATAGTACATAATGTGAAGCAGGACAAGCCCAAGTGGTTAAACCAGTAAAGGTACAATTTATGTTTCTCTGACAACAGCTGTTTTCATGGGATTTTATAAGGGTAGGTCTTCAGGTTTCTGTGTGCATTAAAGCCCAGCCAAATCCATAAAATGAAAACAAAGTTAAACAACTTCACAAAAGACAGAAATAGCCTTTTAAAGATTCACAGGAGTACTTTTTCTGTGTCTAATCTAAGCAGCCATCATGGTGAGATTGATGGGCACTGGCAGAGATGCATTTCATGAGGCGGCTGTCTGCTCGATGGTATTAGAATGGAGCTATCTGTCTTCATTGTGCCCCATTAACATGCCCCTCAGATCTATCAGGAAAATGTCTACAGTCTTACTTTATAAATTATTACCTCTGACAGTTAAATATTTTAGACCATATTTAGGAATATTGCTCACTGATAGTTCTTCATTCTCCCAGATATTTTTACAGTTTAATTTCCATGCTTACTTAAAAATACAGAAAAAGATGTTTTGTTTTGTTTTTTCCTAATATAAGGGTATTTCTAATCTGTGTGTGGCAAAAATGATTATCCATTTACTTGACTTCAACAGTGCAATGTGTAGAAACGTGTTCCATGGCAGAAAAAGATAGGTGTTCACTAACCAGGATACATCTTTTTTAAAGATAGATTTGCCTGCAACAATTTGTTTAAAGGTGAACGATCAGTATATGTTTACGATTGCTTTCAGTGCTGAACATAAAGCAGGCATCTGACTCAGTCATTTTGTTATCATTTGCTCAGCTTTGGGAGGTCTTAAATTTTAGAGTGTTTTTTTTTTTTGTTCCCATCAATTACATTCTATTAATCAAGTTTGAAAAATACTGGCATATGCCAGCCTTCATACAAAAGATTTTAAAGAAACCATGGTATTCTAGTTTGCTATCTTTGCCCTGAGGACCAGATAGGCTTTAATAACATGAAATGATATTCAATTTATGTTTACTTCAATGTCCTCTCAAACTGTATAACCAGCAGTTTGCGGTGCATTTTTGAAGGGAGAAAAGAGAAATAGAAAAGGGTGCTCAGTGTTTACTAATAATCAGGCTAATTTTAATTTCCTACCCAGGCCAAGTAGGTTTTAGTCTGAAATGTTTTAGTCTGGCTCACTAAATAAATTAATCCTCTGTTGAACATTTTTTTCTGTTGAATTACCCCTGGGAGAGGCTTTCCTGTATGGAATAAAAGGAGTGTATCTTACAGCAAAACAGTCCTTTCTTATTTTGAACAATGATGAATAACAAATATATAGCAATGTTTGGTAAGGTAGAGGAAAAACTCAGTGTCTCAAAACCTTTCAGAAAGACACCACTAACACTGTCATTTCATTGCCCATTCTGTATGAGAATGTCACTGGTCCAGGTGGGACTTTGAAAGGAGCCCCAAATGCTCACAGATATACAGATGTTTCCTTAGAAGTCTCACTTAGACACGTTGGCTCCTTTTTTTTTTTTTTTTTTTTTTTTAAAAAAGCTGCTTTCTAGCCCATTTCATGAAGCACAAAAGCAATAGGAAAAAGATGAATGATGTGATATAGACAAGTTCCAAACCAGAAGGTTATCAACTTAACTGCACTGATTAGAGACACAAGGGAGAGTAGCTAGGAGGAGGATAGCTAATAAGCATAAGGATTTAAAAAATTAAAAGTATACACAGGAAAAATACAACTTGATAACTTAGGGAGCTATAAGCAAAGAATTTAGTTCCAATGCAGCTGAAGAAAGAAAACATAGAAAAATAATCACAGAAACACTATTAAGACAATATGAATAGATGTCTGTGAGGTATGCTTACAGGAGAAAACCTAACCTAACTTAACCTGAATGACTGATTTTAGAACACCAGGTGACTAGCTGGTTCTACTTTAAGCTATATACCACATCGATTGCAGCTGAGGGAAACTAAAAGGTTGAAAAAGTGAGAAGAATGTGGTACTTAGATGAGGCAGTGTGTTAAAATCTTGTATTTATAGCACCACCAGATCTTGCTAGTCACTTTTCTTTGTTCCTGCATCTAAGAAGGGTATAAATTAAAGAAACTTTCTTCACCTTGAGTTTTGAAGTTTTGAAGACATGATCAAGCCCCCTTTGAGTGCATTTCCGAACAAATATATTCTATTGGTATATAATCCATAAAATTTATCAGCATACAGTTTAGATGAGTGGTACTGAATGTTAAACATTATGAAAGCCTTAACTTTTTAGTATGTGACTCCAGCTTATCAATGCACTGTAACACTAAACTAAAAAACACCAAATATTTTCTTCCTTCCATATGCAGTAAGTTATATGTAAATTTAGTTCCTTAGTAAGAAAAAGATTTTTGCTTCTGGAATAGCACTGTTTGTAACATTAAGCATATATAGCATTTAGAGAAGGGCCTACAGAAGTAGGTGCCTTCATTTTACCAATTATTATGTAAGCTCACGTAGGCCAATGAAGATGATGATAAAATGCATGAACGTAATCTTGCTTAATCTGGAGAATGCAGCTGGAAAAAATGAATTGATAAATGACCTTGTTACCTTTTCACAGAATAATGTATTG
This sequence comes from Charadrius vociferus, assembly GCF_000708025.1. Lineage (NCBI taxonomy): Eukaryota > Metazoa > Chordata > Aves > Charadriiformes > Charadriidae > Charadrius > Charadrius vociferus. The sequence goes on from NW_009647746.1 coordinate 642,945, forward strand.
CTAATATTTTTAAATCATTATTTGTTCAGACTTAATTCAAAGACAATTTTAAAATAGCAATTTCTAGGCAGGTAGGTGAATTTCATGACACAAAGAGGAAGAGTTCCAAATGAGGACAGATGCCATATTTTGATTATTAAAAAATAAATAAAGAAAGAAAAAATCTAGATCAAATCAGAAGTATGGCATTTTTTTCATATTTTATATTGTTGTTTAAAAATGAGTTCTACCAATAAAATAAAAAAATCACTGGGATTGATTAGTTATTAACAACTAGTTTGAGACAGTGGAGATTTCACTCTTCATATCAACTCCATAGTTAAACTTGAACATCAAACCATAGGAAAAAGGAAAAGTACAACCTGCATAGGCTTTCTTCAACAGGTATTTCAACTCTATTTTCAATTCTGTTTCAACAGGTATTCACTATTTGCTTCAGTTGAAAGCTAGAAGCTGTATTTTGTTGAAACTAGACCTACACAATCTGAATCTTCCCAGTTTATTAACAGGATGTTATCCAAACTCTTTGAGAGTCCGGTCTTCACAACTTCTCTCTTTGCCTCAGCAAGCTGCTTCAAAATGCGCATGGGGCAGTACAGTTGATCTACATAAGAATGTAGCACCGACTATACCAGAACAGGCTACACACAGGTCATCCAGCATCTTGCTTTAGAAATCAGACAATACTAACAGCAAAGGTTGAGTATACATTTCTGAGCACATAGCAGGCCAAGCACTTCCACAGAAGTCTCACCCTGCTCCCAGTCACATATGACAAAGTTGATGTGCTCTTACTGTGTGAAATGTAACGGGGATATAAAAATCAAATTCTTTATGTTTTTTCCCCTATATTGTTTAAAGAGAGTTGTAACAAATGACTGCGACAACCAATGGCATCCATTTAGCCCATGTCTGAGGGACCTTGAACATGATGGTAGTAAGGGCTGGGTTGTGGACAGGTGGATCATCCTCTTGGATCACAGGGGAACTGTTTGTCACCAAAAAAAAAAAAAAAAATTCATGTCTAATTAGCCACCTGATACAAAAGATCTCATTTGACTTAATGCCACACTGGCAGAAGAGGATATTTAACTGAATGGAGTGTTAGACTTGAGAAAATCATTGAGTATTTAGGAGCCTAAAAAGGAGGTGTAGGTGTCCAAACATTGTAAACTATGCCTTGATAAATAACTTTAAGGGAAATGGTATTTACATTAAGTGCAGTGTACTATAAAATCTACAAGTCTTTAGTAAATTGAGGCTAACTGTATGTCATATCCGCTTAAACAGATGAACATATCAAGCAACCATGAGAAGACACTTCAGTGTTTCAACAAGGCAGTGAAATTATTAAATTCCTAGCATTTGTCCTAGTTTCAAGATCAACAACAGAAAACTGCCAACTGGTGTGAAATGCTATTTCCTGTTCAAAAGGTATAGAAAGGGGTTTAATTTTACTGTGATAGCACACGGTAACTACAAACCAGGTTTAGAGGCACGTAATACCAGGAAACGTACAGACAAATAAAAAAAAACAAACAAGCAACTTTGCCTCACATAGGCTACAATATGGATTGTAGAGAATATACAATAGGAGACTATACAAGTCCAGAGAAATTAAGGTAAAAATTCAGCTACATGAAGATAACATCCAGTCTTGGGAAACTTAAGGTAACTAATAATTTGAGGTGACATCTGTCAGTCCTAGTGAATATGAAAATTGTTAACCAGTATCAGCTGAAGAAGTAGGGGAGGTAGTTTTGAGGTTTGGAAGGAGAGTGTGTGTTTTCATATATTCTGATTCCACATTTTATATTCATGGAAATCACTAATACCTGAGGTGGCTGAAAATATTTTCTTGAGCAAATCCCAGTGTTACATACCCTGGAATACCAGAAGCATACTACATTTTTTTGAGGATGTAGGTAAAAGAAGGCATTAAGCTATCAAGAGAACAAGACTAATTGGGAAATCAAGAAGAGATAATGATAGGCAAATACTGCAGCTTAGATGTTCGAGAGCAGACTAGCCGGCAGCAGTCACAGGGATTGCTTTTACAAGATAAGCAGATGCAGAAATGTAAAAGAAAAAATGAGGATGGGGTAAATAGTGTTAGGAAAACTGTTTTAATTGCATATGCACTTACAGTGTCACTGACTAACTCTTATAGGTACTTCTATTTTTACAGCCCTATTCATATACTCGGGAGAAGGCATGTAATTACTTAAACATTAAATTGTTGAGATACTGTGAATGATAACATGACCCCATGAATCACAATCAACCAAACTTTGCTCTATTATAGAAATGTTGAATGCATATTTTCCTGGTCAGATAGCCCAGTCCAAAACTCTCCATTCCACTCTTCTCATTGTTAAGAAAAAATGACCAATTTATTTTATTAAATACAAGTGTTGCCCAATTCTGTAATTCAATGAAAATGCTCTGTAACTGCCAGGATGGTTGAGAACTGCAGTATGATCAAATACGGAATAAACTTTCACAGGCAGGATTCCTCCCTCTGAATTATGACATATATTACTTTTCAGGGAGCAGAAAGAGTGAGTAAGTACAAATTTGTGATAACTTGTGCAGGACAAATGTGTGTTAAGGCGTCCTAAAGCTGATGCTGCACACTTGAACACATACGTACAAATATAAAGGGAAAATGCAAAGGAAGAAAGTCTTTAAAAATGAGGTTCGAAAATGGGAAAATTATTATTCATTTTGAACAGCTGTAGGTGTATATATTCTGCCTGAAGACAGTGGGAGATGATGATTTATTATTTTCTAGTAGTGTACTGCCATGTATTTTTCTTGATCTGGTATTTGCACACATCTATACTGCATATATCATATATACAAGCTTATTAAAATGGAAACATTCACATGCATACTTTCTTGTGATGCTAAGAAGACACTGGACTAGTGAAAAGCTTACTTACCAGAATATAAATGGTGCCTGCAGTTTTGATATTAAATGAGGACTACAACTTGGAGGTTCACCTCATTCTAAGCTAGTATTATTGAGACACTGTACTCTTCATATCTGTGTGCCTGCGTAATGAAGCATAAGAAAATGGGAAGAAAGGTGTGTTACATAAACTGATATTTTAAAGGTAAATATTGCAGAATTGCATTGGGTTTACGTGGTAAGCAAGACTGCAGATTATCACCATCTGACTTGTGTGCAGTCACACGCATTGTGTGACATGATTTGGTGAAGTCTGCTGAACATAAATAACAGTAAATGACTCATTACCATCTTATTCTACAGACAATAATATATGCGGTGTATGTGTGTATGCGGTGTGGGTGCCCAGGTGGGGCTGTTGGGGGGGCTGCCCTGAGCTAGACACAGCCAGTTCCAGCTGGCTATGACCAACCCACTGCAGGGCACGACTGAGCCCCGCAGCCACCATGGCGGCGCCGCGGGGAAAGCCTCTGTCAGAAAGGGCAAAACGCTGCCCGGCAGCCGGGGCTGAGGGGAACAGTGTGAGACACAGCCCTGCCAGCCCCCAGGGGAGAGGGGGAGGCGGGGAGGAGGTGATCCAGATACCCCAGCAGGGATCTCCTGCATCCCCTGGACAGACCACGCTGGAGCAGATATGCACTTTACAACCCCTGGAGGACTCCAGGCCAGAACAGGTTTATCCTGAAGGACTGCAGCCACATTGGAGCAGGGGAAGAGTGGGCAGAGGAAGGAGTGTGCAGAGAGGAGCGGTTGTGGATTCACCACAACCCGCCATTCCCCATCTACATGTGCTGCCCAGGGAGGGGAGAGGAGGCAGAGGAATCAGGAATGAGGGAGTGAAGTTGGCCCTAGGAAAAGGTGCGGGGCTGGAGGAGAAGGTGTTTCAGCTTTTGTCTTTGTTTCTCACCATCCAAATTGATTTTAATTGGCAATAAATTAAATTAATTTTCCCCAACCTCAGTCTGCTTTGCCTGTGATGGTAATTGGCAAGTGACCTCCGTGTCTCAAGCTCAGCCCACAAGTTTTTCCACCTTATTTTCTCACCCCACCTTATTGAGGAGGGGGATGAAAGAGTGGCTGGGTGGACATCTGGCAGTTGGCTAAGGGCAACCTACAAAAACAATCTGTTAAAAGTCAATGACGAAAGCAACTAAATATAAATTTCTTTCAGTGGAACCACAATGTCATCCATAATATTTACCACCTCTTCAGAGGTACAGTTTTGAAGTATATCTCTTTAAGTATTACTGTCATGAAAATGATTATTCCTGAATAATCTAATAATTAAGATACAAAATAATTTGTTAATACAACATTTATGTAGAAAATGAGCAGAAATTTGAGGCTTATAGACTGTGTCTAATTCTTTTAGACATTGATTGTAACTTAGAAGATTAAAATATTTTAGATGAGAAAAAAAAAAATTAAATTTGGTTAACCATACCGAAGCCTAACTGCCTGAAAGAGTCCAGGGAAGGGATGTTTGCTGTGGCCCCAGGGTGTACAGAGTGACTGTAGGTTTGTAGGTTGAGTACAGCGTGACTACAGGGTGTCATATACTGGAAAAAGAGTGAAATTTAGACCTTAGACCCTGGCAACTCTTTGTTCTGAGCATCCACAGGAAAAGGTGTCCTGAATCTCTGAGAAGTTGTGTAGAGTATTAACCTTCAGAATATATTGGCTGTGTAGAATTAACGTTTTCCAGAAATACACCCAGAATAAATGTAGCAAAGAGAAGTGCTCTGCAAAATTAGGTTTAAAAATATATATTCCAGCCAACTCTATTTCATTTTCAAAAGCTTTGTTTAGTATTGAAAGACCTCCTTATGGACAATGATCCCCTTTCTCAAAAGAACTCTTCCCTACTAGTGCCAGTAATGAACAAATAATCCCAGCAGAAGACTTCTCTTTGGGTGTATGGGGGGAGACAAAGGTTCTGAAGATGTTAACCTGCAAATTTTTGTTTTTATATGCAAGACCAGACGCAAAGTGTCAAAAGCAAGTAGCAAGGCAATTCGTCTTCTCCAAAGGATGAAGAAATTAAATTTCACATCTATATTTCCAAAGAGGAGTCAAGGAAGGGAAGAGCAAATGCTCACTCAATTCCTTTCCTTCTAGGAATATTTTCACTCTTTTTGTTACAGTTCTGCTGCCCTATTCTTCTGGTACACCCCTACCAAAGAACTGTAATATTTAGAATTAAATCTGCTTATCTTTATGTCACTCCTGGTTATATCAGAGGTGCCCACTCACACTTTTCAAATACACATTTTCAAAACTGAAAGAGCCCGTTTCTAAAGGGAAAGATCTTGGCTGGCTCACATTGAGGTAGTTAAGGAAAAATGTTGTCTTAGGTGTGCCCAAAAATATGTAAGATTGAAATCTTTATTTACTTCCTCAGTAACAAACATAACAAACATCTTACTATATGGAGCTACACTAAATCCTATTTACTGTCAATATGCATTTTTAACAACTAGCTTTGTGGGAAAGTTTCATACGTTACAGCCAGTCTAAGGAAAAGTGGATTAGCAGACAGATTATTTTGTTTGTTTCAAATAAGGAACATTCATATCTAAAATAAAGTGTAGGCAGTGAAAACAAATTATGAAAAAGAGAGTTGGTCCTCTTGATTTCATTTTTCTCCAGCAGTGGGAAATGATCTGCTAGAATATCTAAAAACCAATAGTTCTACCAATGGATACACAATCATTCTAAATAGATTTCTTGTTTTATATCACTTCTGGTTTTGTAGACTTCCAGTTTACATCACACAGAAAATATATAAGCTCTAGTTTAAGCTAGAATTTCCAACAGTAATTGAAAGTGTGGATTCCTAATTCATATTTAAATAATGGCAGTTACCATCTAAATTTCCATGATATGAATTGGGGATATCACCATTACAGCAAAACTTCAGTCTCAGTTTAATTAATGCAGCATTACTTATGATTGTTATCTTGAGGACTACTCTTTCTCTGAGAAAACCTAGACAGTGTTAAAGTTCAAAGGGAAAGTTCTAGTGGTTCAGCAAGACTGATATATGTCAATTTTCAGTTCCACCATTTTCTATTTAATTCTAATAATAGACATATAATAATAATTAGACAAAAGTTTATTGAAATTAATAATTATTTTAGAAGTAATGTTTTTAGAGTTGTTTTCTACATTTTAAAATACTTTGCGAAAAATTTTAACTGACCTCCCAGCTTCCTATGCTGCCAAATGCATCATGTTCTTATCACAAACAAACAGAGGAATGCAAAGTGGTATGGGTTATTTCCAGTGTTTTATGTTTGCACATAGTGCTTCAGAGATACAGTTATGATGAAAACTAATGGAAAATTTTCTGGAGTTCCTTACACATCTCTGAGTGTTTGAGGCTCTGTGCAGAATTTTTCCCCTGGGAAAACTAAAGCACACAAGTATTGCACACTATTGTTACTAGCAAGCAGTCAACCCTTTAAGCATGGCCAATCAGTACTTATTATGATCCTATATTCATTTGCATAATCTTGAATATTCCACAGCAATTACTGTAGTAACCATTGTCAGCTTTGTTTATATCAGTGATGTACTTGCACTTGCTATTATTTTAGTTAAAGCATCTTCCTTATACATATTCTTAACGGAAAAGAAATACTGCATGTAAAACAGAACACTCATAAAATCTGTACTATTTAGAAAGTACCAAATATACAAACTTTCTGAGTGTGCGTGTGGGCAAAAATATCTTTGCAACATTCAAGGCTTTCTCTTTTCCCAATCTATTCCTTGCATGGACCTGTGGACAGGAACGGATGGCATTGCATTAGATAAAGATAACAGGAGAATAGCCTGATGGCAATTTATGCTGGTAATACACTCCCTCCCTTCACTTTCCTCTTTCTGCCTGAATGTTTCTTACAGACAATTAAACAGGTGATAGATGAACCCTTGGTTCTTGGATTATACTGCGAACTATACAAAGTTTGAAAACACCAATATGTATTATGAATGATGAGCCCTTACTGACTAGTTTGCATTTCAATTGGCCTTGAAGAGTTTTACACGTGTGAGCAATAAACAATCCACAATAATGGTTGAATCTGAAGAAAATAAAAATCTTTTATCAACAGGCTGAAAATAGAAGGTTACACCAACCCATAGCCTATTTTTCTTTTGGAATATCCAAATGCTGTGTAGTATTTACTACATGTGTCATTGCAAGGCAGAATGGCAAAACAGATTATATGTGTCTCAATTCAAAATTATTGCTCCTGTGTTAAGGACCTGAACCAGCTCCCATAAGACATAAAATTTTTCAGATAAGTTTGCTATTTTACACATATGCTTTCCTTATTATGAGGAGCACAGCCATAATAGCATATGTGTGGTGCAATGGGTGCACTGACTTGATTCACACCTGCATTAAGTACATCTCTTACCATTCTTCTTGAAATCATTACACCACTTGCTGTTGATAGGATAAAAGAAGTTGATGAGTGTTGCTTTTAATATTACCACAAAAATACAGGAAACAGATTTTACATATGTAAGAGAGAAGCTGGAGTTTTATTTGTTTCTTTTTAATTCCATCCTTTAGGGGAGTAAACCAAACCAAGACACAAACACCATAAAATTTGATGGGTAGTTAATTTTCTTGTCTAAACTAAGAAGATTAAAACTCTGCCTTCAAATTGCTTAGGGAACACTTTTACAAACCCTTAGTTAGTCCAATCCAACTCCTGTCAAGAATCCCTGCTGCTTTTCTGGAGAAGCAGGCTTTCTATAAGGAAATCAGAGTTTCATTGAAGATGGCTTTCCACTAAAAGACACAGGGCCAAAATTCCTCTGTTCTATGCCTCTGAGATTTGTGAACTCACAGTGTAGCTGGGCTGTTATTTGAATTTTAATGGTTTAGGCTTTTAATTTAACTTTTAAACTAATACCAATCCTAATAAATTAAGGCTTACTTTAGTTTACTCTGTTCTTAATGGTACTTCAGAATGAGTAGAAGTTACAAAATAAAATCTTTGAAAGGTGTGCAAAAATAAAAGCATTTAATTGTTCTTTACCACTCATGAGTTATATTCATGACTTGCAATTAAATCCATTGAGTATGCTATATGGATATTTTTTGTAACATTTATCTGTTCTCTCTAGTAAAGCATAGCAGTGCAATATAACGTAATGCTTTAATATACTTCAGAAAGTGAACTGATGTTCTTTAAAACTTAATTTCTAATATTTTTTATATTCATTCATTTTTAAATGGCCTGCAGAAACACAATGTAACTAGGATTCTTAGTAGAGTACAAAATAATTGTTAGTTCTTATTCTATGTAAATATATCCAAATAGTAATTCTTCCAAGTGCTCTAATTGCTATAGAGATTCTGTTATAAGCTATTTATTTTCCTGAAATTAACTAAACAATTAATTAATATTATAAATTAGTCTTCTAATAAATGTGAAAACTAAACACAATCAAAATCTGTACTGAAGTCTTAATATTACAGGAATTAAACATTTAAAAAAAATAATATATTCCCAACTTAAAACATTGTACAGCAAAAACTTCTCTTCATTGTATAGATAAATATCTAAAAATAAGTGTCAGCTGGTTATGAAGTCCTTCTGCAGTGCTATTAAACAGAAACACTGGTCAGAATCTTGGCTCCATGGGAGGCGAAGAGGATAACCTGACTGATCTCCTTGGAATCATGCTTTTAGCCTCCAGGTCTCCCATAGAACACATAAGGAAATTCTGCCTCATAGTCAAAGGGGAACTCAATACTCCCTGTGAAGTATGATTCTAGCACAGTCTTTTCTCTGTGAAGAAGTATGAATCGTGTTCATCTTTGCTGTAATAAGATGCTAAACACTATCATTTCGTATTGCAGAGGTATAAAATTAAACCTTTGTATACACGGTTATGTAAAAGTTAGATTTCATAATGGCAGAAGGCTGGGGTCGTTCATTCCCTTTGATAAGAATACTTTTGCCCATGATGCTAATAATTTAATTTTTATGGATATAGTGCTTTGTGTATCAAATTTAGAGCTTGATCTTTTGTTTATTGCAGGACAAGAATATAGCTGTCTATTCTTAGTTTTCATCCTGGTGTAATTACTTTGGCTAAGGATACAATTTTCCACAGCAACTGTTCATTTTCCAGTAAAACCAGTAATATGAAATAATTTCTAGAATTTGTCACATAGCAGTGCCTAAAGAAACATCTTTATTTGCCTATATGTATAGCAGAACATCTGTGCCAATTTGAAGAAACTGTCGTGTGTTATCTATAACCATGTAATTATATTGGTGTTATTTCTGTATGAAAATAAGCCTTAAAAGAGCTAACAGTTTAGCATAAGGAAGGGTTTATCAAGCTTCAACAGAACAAGCTAATGGGGTGTGTCTGAAATACACACAGAAACATTAGCAGGAAATCAAGTACAATACTAGTAAGAATATTGGTGATGACAGAAAGCTTGAAGAATGCTTTTGGAAAGGAAAAATAAAAGGAAAAAAGAACCCTAAAGAAACAAACAAACAAAAGACTGCAACTTGAGCCTACTTTCTCCTTAAAAGGATTTGTGACCCAGGTATATGAGAAAATTCACCGACATCAGTAAGACTTGCAGATAAGTTAGGGGTACAGAACTGAAATCTACATGTGTAAGAATATAATTTCTTCGTAAGATTAATAGTATTCAAAATGAGTTTAAAAGGAAGTCATTGACTTTTTCGTTGTAGTGTTGTAGTTGTCAGATCACATACCTCTGTTCATCCTTCACATGACATATCAATTCTGTCATAAGCAGTGATTTCTTTCCAGTAAAACTGTGTAAGAATTATATGAAAATTCTTATACATACATGTATATATAATGTATGTATAATATTGGTACATACTGTATATTTTCAGTTGCATCTCCAACAACGGTTTCTGCTGACTTGCTTCACCACATCAGGTTATTTTTGAAAAGCAATGTAAAAGAATCTGAAAGGAACTAGATCTTGTTAGAAAAAGAACTGCTGCAGGAATAAGTCAGTAAGTCAACCAAATAAGTCAATATTAGGCTTGTTGATGTGGTATGACAGTTCCACAGGCAATTGCAAGCAAGGCAGAATCTTTTTTTTTTTTTTTTGCAGTTATGAAACACATACAAATATGTGAATGTGTCTGTATGTGAATATGCATGCATACACACTAAAGGAATCCTTCTCTATTTCCATGATAACAATTTTTATAAGGAACTGTATGTCTTAAACTCAAAACACTAGAAGAATGAATAATTTCTTGCATTCAGGCTGGGTTGGTCTATGAAGAGTGAAAATTAATAGCATTCCCACTAGTATGTGGCACAAGAGAGAACGTTTTGGAAATGCATGCCAGGAATGCAGCAGATGGATTAGACAGAACTCACTCAAAATGCTCATTGCATATATCCTAGGTGTGACATCACCAGTGCAGGTGCATTTTACAGAAAAGATGCATGTAAGGGGAAACAGATGATGGGCAAGGTCTTGACCCATTATGTATGTGTTACATTTAACACATAAAGCTTGACTTCTTACCAAAACTGTATTATAGCTATTAGTAGAAGATAGATTGGTATTGTCTTTCCAGTTGTACAATGGAAGGTCTTTAAGAAAAGTTACACAAAAAGAACAAGTGGAAAACATTAGTATGACAAATATTACACTAAAAATCCTATTATAAGCAAAAAGATAAACACCCTTTATGTTATCAGGAATAGATTTTTAGTGTGACTAATGTTTTAACAGGACAATCAAAATTAAAAAAAAAGTGACTATTACTAGTCAAGTTACAAGGATGCTCACATTGGATGCTCAAAGCCCAGATCATCTAATTATTACAGAAAATCCCCATTACATACTTGAAATACCCATAACACTCTCAGTGTTGTTATACATTAACTTTGTAGCGTCTTTATCTCATCTTGATGTTGTGTTCATTCTTCTGCTGTTCCTCCAGGTCCTAAGATTGACATAGCTAGTTTTCGCCAATAAACTGGAAAAGAATGAGAGTTGAAATGGGTTTACAACGACTCACCAAGCTCCTGAGTATTTTGCCAGACATATGATGCTAATGATCTGAGGTCAACATAAGTCTGTTTTCATGATTTGTAATACGTTTCATAGTTCTCTTATACCTATAGTTTTCTTAAATTTGTGATAAACGCTTTCTTTATTGGTTTCTAATACTATGTTGTGCATTTTTTTTTTTTTCTGTTCTCTTTCTAATCTCTAAAGCTGTTTTTAGCTGACCCACAGGGTTAGATTCCTTTCATAAACAGTAACCATGGTTTTGCTTTTGGTCTAGGGCTTCTGTCCTCATCAATTGGCAATTCTTTTCTATACCACAGAATGAAGCATGAAG
>NW_009647746.1:654357-741407 GCF_000708025.1 Charadrius vociferus
TGTATCCTTTTGTAGTCAAGATTTAAATACTGTAGTAGTTCAATACCTAGCTGGCTGGTTCTGACTTGAAGAGGAATTGTAACAAGTGTACTTCTCCTATAATACTTACCAGTATTTGGAAGTACTAAACGGAAAAAAAAAAAAAAAAAATCTAGTTTCTATGTTAATATTCCAATAAAAAAAAAGCTATTAAAACTTACATTTGGATATAACCAGGTCAGATTATCTCAAAGTTGTAACTCCACTGTTATTATTTGTAATAATAAAAAAAAAACCCAAAACTCAAGAGAACAGAAGACAGATTCAATTTATTCAGCAGTTGAATCCCTCTAAAATAAATCCTGGCTTGACTACCTGAAGGTGCTGGTTTTCCTGCAGTTACCAACAAAAAGACACAAATATTTGTTTTTCTATTTCCAGTGCACAATTTATCTCTATAACCCTGGAGAATTTTACTATCGGTATTCAACTATAACTCAATCTTTCTAACAAAGAATATCCTGTGGAAATCAATAATGCTGAATGTATTAAAGATGTATTGCAATTGTTTTATGAGCAAACTGGGCAGTTTCAAAGTGCTCTACAAGTCCATAAAACCTCTCATTTTGCAAATGAACACTTGTTTTGCATATTTTTATGGCAATATTTAACCCGGAGCTAAGAGAAGAAAGTATTAATTCTCTTTTTTTTATACATTTCTTTCAGAAAATAAATTCTCCAAAGACTGTACATTTATTTCTTTACCAAAGAGCTTATGGAGTTGTCATCTTTGGTGCTATTAAAAGCAAGGCCAGGTTTTAATCTAACAAATGAATGTACACACTGGGTCTGATCCAGCACAGGGGTTATTTACATTGACTTTTATATACATGTTATTATTCATCTTTTACACATATACTCAAATGCTTTGATGGACTAGGAAAAGAAAAAAGAAGTAAAGAGGCTCAGAAAGAACTTCTAGCTTCTAGAATTACCGTCTGGAAGCACTGTCAGCTTGATAACGTCTATCAGGATAAAGAAGAATCAGAGCTCCAGGCAGGGCGAAATGAAAAGTACAGAGGAATAATAATGACTTTTCTGTTGATATGTTTTTACAGTTCTTTTAAGGTCAATTTTGCATTTCCTTTTTTTCTTGATGATGTTGTTGTTGAATTTGTGCGTCATTAGAATTATCCTTTTAGCTTGTACTCCAAAACAGAGACACCAGAATAGTACAGCTGCTCTTACTTGTGTGCCTGTCTGCAGATTTGCCCTTCCCTTCCTCATAGATAGCATTGAACTGTGTCTCCTGTTGCAACTGGTATTAGAATATCATCTCCAACACCACTGGAAATGAAAGAGTAGTTAATATTTGTAACAGTAATTTGACACTCCTTTTGTTAAAGTTTCACATTCTAAACAAAGATTTTAAAAGGGATTTGGTGGTTTCTTGGTAGCCAGTCAAGAAGGCTGTCCTAGAAGTATTTACAATTGTGTTTATGGTTGCAACTGGGAGTAACCCCAGAGACTACTTGTTGTCATATGTGTGCAGAAGGACTGCAACTGATATGATAGAAGGAAATTAGAAATGATTCATTTACATTTCACTCTGGCCCTTCCATAAAACTTTATACTCAGTTGTCTATCCTAGAAATTAATGTTAAGAGTTATGTTGATGTATCTTTTGGAAGAATGAATCATTTTTAAGTTTTCAGCTATGTCTTCAATTAAGTTACTTCAGCTAAATCCAACACATTTTATGAAATTATGTTCAATTTTGGAAACAAAGCACCAAACAACAGTATCTCCTGCTTCTGTCCTTAAGAAAAGAAAAGCATAATGATCTATTTTAAAGGTTTGATTTTTGATTTTGCCATACAAAAAGGTAGAGCTTAATTTCACTACCATACATGAGTACTGTAAACAATACACTGACTTGGTTATCAGATTGGACAATTAGCCCGACATTAAATGAAATGGTAGAAACCTTCCTTCTTTAAATAGCCGGACATAATGTAATGTACTGATACCTGACAACTAAATATATTTTCCTTCAAACGTGTTTTGTGTAAGAGTCTGAGGACTTTAAGTTCTGTCTGCAATGAGAGAGAGCTATGCTTGAAACCCTGCCATATGACTCTTGGTAAGCTTGGTTTAACTTTTACTTAACATATATGTTTATTCAAAAATGCAACAGAAATTAATGACCATAGACTCACATTTTTCTAAAATGTCTTTTTTGTTTGTTTGCTTGTTTTTTTCCCCAAAGTGTTAAATTCTGAGTTTCCTGTAAATAACATCAGCAGACATTTCGCGTTTTCATAAGTGTAAACTTCAAAAAGTAACAAGGTAGCCAAACCCATAGGAGAGATAACAGGAAGTTTCACTGTATGAATGAATTGCTTTATAGACTTTGATGTGATAATTTCACTTCATCTCACTACAAGTTATTAGCTAGCAGAGTCATCCAGGCTTCTTCAGTACTTAGAACGGTATCTGCAAAGGATGATTCGTTCCATCTACAGAAGGTCACTAAACTAAAAAGGATACCTCCCCCGACTGATCACAGAGGATGCCTTAGATTAGTCACTAGTTAACTTAATGACTACCTTTGACCACAAGTCTAGCTCCTAAATAGCTAAAATTAGATCATTTTGTTTCTACCTTCTGTTTACATTAAAAACACATTGTTTTTCAACAAGATTCTGTTCTCATTTCAAACATGGAGTGTTTTTCTGTTCTTAGTATTATTATTTATGAAATAAATGAAATGACAGACATGTTTTTCTCTATAAGTTCTTCTTAAAATTCTTGTTATAAGACCTGAATAATAAGCAGTTTTTCTGTTCTCATCACATATTTCCTCTTGATTCTGACAATATATAGGAGAAAGAAACCACACGAGGCACAGAAAACTTTAAATATTCTCTTTGATAAAAAGAATTTTAAGAATATTGGGACAGATTGAGAAATGATGAAGCAAAGTTAACATGACAATGTTTATAGATTTCAAGTTATTGGAATTCACTTAGAAGTATATCAGGCAGCAGAAGTGGTTTTGCAATTGACTAGGCATCTTTAATTGATTTCCAATGGTCCTTTCTTGCACGTGATTGACAAAACATTATGTATTTTGCACTTGTATGTAAGTTGTTTTCTTCATCTGAAAACAAAAGAAATAAACCCCACACACTTTAAAAGCAAACAAACAGAAATTAATCTACACAGCATTTTGGTCCCTGAATCAATTTATTTCTATAGTTATTTTCTTACTTCATAATTTTTAACAGCTACCACTATTTTTATATGGCTTTTTTATGAAAGCAAAAAATCTAGAGTTAAGAAAAAGCTCTCCTGGATTTATAGTTGAGTTACAATTCCTTGGATATATGGTTAGTTTATAATTCACTTCAGATGGTATAATGAAGTTAGACAAAAATCAAAGGCTGTTTGAGCCAGAAGACATGTATACACCTTGGGGTTACAGCCATTTTGGAAGTGGTTTTGAATCAGCAATTGGGGAACAAGGGCAGGAGGCAAGACATCAATGAAAGAGCTTGGGTCAGGAGGAGTGGGTGGCCAGGGGTCAATCACGGTTAGCAGTTGCAGTAAGTAGCCTAAGGGAAGAACTGTCAGGATGTGCATGCCAGGCACAGCAGAAGGTCATCTGCCAAGCTGTGAAGCACATGAGGGGATTAAAAGGTGAGCTGAAGAGAAAAGGTAAAAGCTGAAGACGATGGCTGTAAAGAAGCATCTCTGTGAAAAGGAAAAAAAAAAAAAAAAAAAGGAAAACAAACCCCAAACCCTTTATATACAGCGAATACTTCCATCTGCGAGGGATTAATTATTTGCTGGATAGAAATTATTTGGCATGAGACAGAGGTGCAGGGTATTGTATGTGAAAATTCTGTTTGGGTTGATCCAGATCTTCAAAAAGTTGTTTCTAATTTCAGCAACTGCAGTTGACATGTTACATAAGATGAAGTTATTTTCCTTTCTGACAAGAAAAATTTTCTAGCCAAGATACCGTAGGGTTTTCCTTTCCCTTTTTGTCTATTTATGGACAGGTAAGATGTTTTCTTATTGAAAGAAGGTGAACATTTTCCTCTGAAATATACAGCAAATCTTTGATTCATTAAACTTTACATTGTGAATTATATGTTATATGTGCATTGTACTTCAGTCTATACTTCCAAGGTTGCATTCCATTATCATTAAGATACAGACACAGAAAGAAAATAATATATCAGTCAAGGTATACATCACTTCAGTGTATACTTTAGAGAGATGACAGAAGGTGCTACTATTGCTGTGTATAATTAAGCATACAGTTAACAAACAAAGCCAAATTGATGCTAGCAGATAGTCCACAAATGCCAACATATTTGGCTCACATGAGCATTCCCAGTCCCCTTGCTGGCCAATGCTTGTGGTGCACAAAACGCTTTTGAGTCATATTTAGCCTGGCACAGAACCAGGGTCTGCAGTTCGTGACAGTGGTATTTTCCCCTGCATGCTGCTACTGCCAAAGCTGGTATTGTTAAGCTGTTGAATAATAACAATGATAATAAAATTGTGAACTTTGCAGCATGGGGCACATTTTTACCAAGAGCAATTTGAGAGAATTCAGCTTGTTCTATAATAAAGTCTATAACTTTTTTTGATTGCAGAAAGTTGCAGGGGTGGACAAAGAAAGGAACTGGTTCACGGAGGGGGATAATGAGAGTGTTTTTAGTTGGAACAACAGATATGTGAATACGAATTATCTGCCTTTGAGACGAAAGAGTGATTGGTTTTATTATTACTTTTACAGTGGGCAAAAAGCCTTGAAATGTGTGTATTTGAGGGGTTTGGAATATATTTCGACACATGATCATAAGTATATTTTGGCTTTGTGTAGTGAGGACATCTTGAAAAGAGACCTACGAGAATCAACTCTGTTAACCACAAAGATTTTGATGTGATATAAATATGTTATTATTGTGGAAATTATATAAATACAAGTATCCAAAGGAATATGATTCATATACATCACGGGATACATATGTAACATTGGTTAATATATGAATTAGATGGCTTGGGTTATATGAGTGATTTTTGAAACGATGCAATTTTTGAAGCAATAATTTCATGGAGACTTTCCCAAGACCAGCATACATTCCTCATCTTGTTCTGTCAGAACATGAATAATGTGGATACATAAAGGGTAACAAATTCCTCATAAAGTTTCATTGTGTACAAGTAATCCCTTGATGAAAAAAAAAAAAAAAAAGTCACCTTTTGATTTTCTTCCACATAAAAACCAGTCAGAGTTGAATCTTACAAATGACTTAATTATTACTTGGCCCCTGTTTAATTTCTGTTTAGCCTGATTTATTCTGTTTTAAAGCTCCATTTAATAATGTTGCCTGTCCTAACGTTAAAGTATACGTTACAGTCTATGCAATCAGGTCATTGCACTTTTTTTTCCTGTAATTTTTATTAAAATTTCATAAATACTCTGATAGGTAATGGCCAGAAGTTTCAAAGACATTCTAGAGGTTAGAAAACACTATAAAGTATCTAAATGACTATAATGTATCCAAACTTTCTAGTCATATATAAAGACTGCATTGTACTTACATCCCACTCGTTTCAATAAATGCATGCCTGATAGTAACTGTTTTCCTCAGTAATGACATTAAGTGAAACCTTCACCTCTGGAACCAGTAGAAGCTTGAAATTCTTGAAATATCCTAAAAGAGGTGAAATAGACAGTGCAATAGGCATAAACAAAAATCTAAATAGTTAAAACATTGAAAGGCTAAAAATACTGATTCATACTTTGTTGGCATATCATGCCTTTTATTCTCATATGTAAAGAAGCTCATACGTATCTTCAAGGATTTTTATTTCAATTTATGTTTTTTGTCAGTGCTTTTACACTTCCACTTCATAAGAAAATATTAATATTTCATAGAAATAATTTCCCAGGCATTCATTTCTAATCTTCAAAACATGGTGTAAGTTAAAAAAAAAAACATAAAATCTTGGAACTCTTCATGAAGTCTCTCTCTTTCCAACTTCACAAAGTTCATTCTCTTAAAAGTCACACTTTATGCCTTTACGTCACTGAAGTACGCGATACTTTGCACCAGTGAATCTTATGCAGCAAGTTAAAATGAGCTTGTTGCAGCTTTTTTCCCCACAGAAGTGAATGACCTATTTGTAGATCTGCATCAAAGAATAATTTAATATTATCTTAAAAAAAAAAAAAGGAAAGAAAAAAATTTTTTTTTTAAAAGTAAGTCTATATGTATGTTTATTTTAGCTACAAGGTCATCATCCCTAATCTCAGCAAGCCTTACTTCTAAAGACATTGCCACTAGGTTTTCCTCTTTGTCTGTTTTTTAAAAAATATGTTTATTCTTCAAATGTTCCTTTTGGTACTTGGCATACTTCTTTATATTCCTGTGTAGCAGGATATATATTCCTGTTTCCTGTTATTGTGTCTTATCAAATTTTTAATTGACATATTATTAGCTATTTTTTCCATATTTTTTTTTTTTAATTTATTTTATCTCCCTACCACTAATTAAAGAAACACAGTCACAGAGTTCAAGCAGAGATCTGGCAGAACACATTCAAGCCTCCTGCTGTTCTGGTGGTAACTTCTCAGATAAACTGCTTAAGGATAAGTTCTTTTTCATCTGGCATGTTTTTTTCCATTTTTCATTAGTGACTATGTACACTGCAGAGTAGTAACACTTCCATCTGTCAAAAAAAAAGGGAGAACCTGTATACAGCAATCTCCTTGTTGAATAGTTGGAATATATAGGAATATAGGAATATATAGGAATACAGTCAGACAAACAGCAAAACGGCAATATAGGTCTCTGACTTTTCTCAGTTAACTGCTGAATGCTATGCCCCAAGCAGACTTCTGCCTGTGAGCATTAACTTCCTATGCTCTAAAAATATTTGGTTTTAAAATCTTGTGCAACTTTTTGAATCTGTAAAAGTTACATGAATTTTTGTGAGCACATGTCAGCTCTCCCCCTCTTTAAAGGTTTCCTTCAAGCTACCACAAGCTGTAAAAATTAACTGTTCAAACTGCTGGCCAAGTCATGTCCAATGCCATAGGAAGAAATTAGTGCTTATACCTTATAATCAATGATCACAGATTATTGCAGTAATACATATTTTTTAAGAAAGATTTCTAGGTCTTCTTCTAAATAAGCTGATGAGTCTATTCTTGTGATAAAAGCAAGTTCAGTATAGCTAAATATGGATCCTGACTGCTATGGCTTGCTTTCTGAAGAAGACTGTTGGCACTGTAATGCTGGTGCACTACTTCTCAGCACTTTGTGAGTATCTGTAGAATGTGGATCGTGTATAAAATTATCTCTTCTTGAAAAACTGTCATGGAAGACTCTGTTGGCATATTTAGGTCATCTCATGCACTTCTTTAGTATTTTATACTTACAGGGACTTGTTTCATTTTGTCAGTTATTGTGATGCTTCTTGTACCTTGTACCTTGATTATTTTTCTAAGTTTTCAAAATTTCTGCAGTGTTAAGACAGCAATCCTTGTCAGACAGGAATAAATCTGAAACAACTGCACATGATTATGCTTTGGTAGGAGAAGGTGATCACAGAGTCTTTTGACCAAGCACTTAAGTATGAGACACAAGTTATTAATTTGGAAACCTCTTCAGTCTGCTTTTCACGACCAAAAAAATCCACCAACCCATCCAAAAAAACCGCAAACCAAAACCCACCAAAACCGTCTGCATTTTTTTCTACTCCAACCTCTCTCCTCTATTTTTTTGTTTAACTCATGTCTTCTAATTGGAGAGGAGATTGATTATGCTTATGTCTTTTTAAAGTTAGTTATTTGCTGCTTGTTCTGTTTTCAAGTCTAGTTAGTACACATTGCAGCCAGTACACTTGTCTGCCTTTCTTATCAAACCAGGAATATTGGTCAAGGCTATATTGAAAAAATTAACTAAAGAATCTACTTCCATTTCACACATGTGTATCTAAACTCAGAAGGTGAACCATTTCTTGTATGCATGATTTTTTTTTTTTTTTCTTGTGCTAGAAATTTACCGTAAAAAACTATGGAAAAGTTTCTTTTGAAAATTCTGATTTGGGAAAACATTTCAGGATTGATTTTTATGAATTCTCAAAGATTTTTCAAACTTTTGGATTTTTAAAAGATTTTTTATTTTAAATTTTCTTTTATAAAAATAAATATCCTGTATTATTGTTCTTGTTTAATATACAGGATTTGGAATATTTGTAGTTTTTTCCACGCAATACATTCTTTACATTAATCTTATATATACTTAAAAGTATATATTAGAGAAAAAATCTCGCATCAAAAAATCTTCCATTCCAATTTAGGGACTTTTATTTGATTTAGAAGGGTATCCCTGTGAATGTGTGCTTTTTATCCCATTGTGTGCTCCAGCTGAACTTAACAATCTCTGTTGTGAGAAATAAGCTTAATCCTGCTCTTTGCTTCTGTCATATTCTAGAAAAATAATCATACTTGTGAAACAGACTTTTATGTATTACATGCACACTATTCCAGAATATTTAATGCTGTAGCCATAATAATGCTTTCACTGGTATGTATCTACTTTGATATTTGCTATGCTTTTTTGTGCATATTTTCTATTTCTCTAAGGTAAAACTTATTTTAACTTAACAAAAAAAAAAAAAAAATCTTATTTTCCTTATTTTCTAAAGCTTGAAGATCTTATTATGTCTCTACTTCCTTTCATAATTATACTTTTATAGATGTCTTGGCTTAAAGACCCTCCTATATATCAGTGAAGAGTCTTTAAACAATGGGAAGGGGTAAAAAATAGGAATTTGGATAAATAATCATTTCTCTCAAGGAATACAGCCTGAAATTGTAACAATAGTGAACTACATATAAGACACCTTTAAGTCCACATAAACAGTGCAATAGAATAGCTCTGTTCCAAAGAACAAAATTCTCTTGCTGTACATGTTAGCACAGCTCCCATGGGCATCTTTATGACAGAATTTGCATCTGAACACAATTATTCTAACTTAATGGCAGCTTTGTGTATAATTAATTATATTATCGATCTGTCTCTTTAATGTTGGTTCGGATTTACACGTTGTTACGATATTAACTGAAGAAAGAGTAATACAAAAACCTGTGGATTCTTACCTTGGATTTTAAAGCATCCAGCAGGTTTGGACTCATGGGGAGAACACACAAGCGCGGAAGACTGCCGCTGAATGTAATTAGGAGACATATTTTAATTTCTTCCAAGAAATTTATTTCACAAATGTTGTTTCATTTTTCTACTTGTGTTTGCTATTTTCTTAATTACTGTGATCTTTAACAAAAAGCAGGGTTTTTTTTCATGTGAAGAAAAGCTTTGAGGAAAATATTAGGATAAATATTGTGGTAAAACTATGACTTTGGTTTGTGTTTTTCTGGTTGTTCTTTTTTTTTTTTTACAGTGCAGACAACCTCATCTATTACGGTTTCATGTATACCTTACTCAGTCCTCTACCTTAGCTGCAGTATCTGCAAACTGTGCGAACTTTTTCTTACTCTAAAATTATACTTTTATCTTTTGAGTAGAGAAGCCTTATCTCTAATTGGAATTAATGGATTTGTGAAAGTGCTGATTTAAAACAGTCTGACGCTGTTCAGTTGTCATCTATGCTGTTTTAAGAGTCAAAAACCTAAATTATATTTTGGACTACAACTTCAGGTACTTTGAATAAAACAATTTTCTGTGAACTGTGACATAAACTGAGAGAGCATTCACACTGATGGGCTAGAGCCCAGCACCCATGTTCAGAGACCATCATTAAATATACTTCCTAGGTACACAGAATTCATATCAGGAATTATAGGAATCTACTGTTCGGCTGTCCACCTCCCTTTAAGGTCTGTGGTGAGAAAAAGACAATTAGTCGCAACCTAAACCAGAAGCCTAAAATGTATCAGAATATAAAGGGGACGATAGGCTGAGATGTAGCTAACTGCCGATATTTGACCTTCAGCAAGATGAATTCCTACTCACACTATCCTCAATACTACACCAATTTTATCTTAAGACAGATTTTGTGCATGGTGTAATCATCTGATTAATTCCAAGTGAGTTTATGTAGTATAAAAGATCTCAGACTATAGTACCTAGACTGTCACAAAGGTGAATGCCTATCTACCCCACCAAAAGCATGAGAAGGCCATACACCAGAAAATAGCTGACCACCACCACTTGTGTATATCACTACTTACACCTGCTTTTTGTATTTATGCCTGTGGGATTGCTGCTGCCATGTCTTTCTTATACCTCTTAGGGCTTCTGCTGTGGCTGCTCACTTCACATGGAGGTGTTCCGGCTCAGACACCTCTGTGCTTTCTCCTTTCTTTGCAGGCTGGTCCCCAAAGCACCAGGTTCAGAGGAGGAGCTACAGCACAACCCCATTGCCTCTGCCGCCAGAGCCCAAGCAAGCTTCCTTCAGGAAGTGTTGCTCCAGCAAGAAGAGGAGCTTTGCGTGGTGAGAACATTACCCAGAAAAAGTACACCGAAGCAGCTAAGCCAAGAGAGGTTTGCTAGCATACTGATTCAACGGTGTTTGACTGTTCCACTGTGTTTTGTCAGTAGTTAAGATATGGAGAGGTGCACTGACTGTCTAAGGTCATTCAGGAGTAATATGAGGACTAGATTACAGATCTCCTGAGTCATCACTCAATAATTTGTTTAGTAAGTGGTGATGCTTCTCTGACGTAAAATAATTAAAGACTGTGGAACAAGATGTACTTTAAATGAAAAAAAAAATATCTAAGCCAAATTATCCTTTTTTCATTTAATTACATTTATTACCAGGATACACATTCACAATTTAGCTCACCCCCTCTGAAAGTTTTTCCTAAAAATCTTCAGTAATTTCAGCACAAAAAGAAATTAAAAGAAAATCCACTACTCTGCACTGAAGAATTTACAAACTAAGTGAGGAATACAATATGTATTTCAAGTTAGGTTGTTTACTGTTACATTCTGTAAATTTTAAGAAGCTTTTAAAGATAAATATCCATTTTAAAATACCACCACCATTCCCACCTGTATCATCTAAGGATGTATAACACTAAAACCTGATTCTATAAGTATGTAGCAATAAAATGTTGAAAAATCTTTTGAAGTGCATTGAGATAAAAACAAGTACATTGGTCACTCTAAGATATCATATTGTTCTTACTAGTAAAACTCGTGACTTTGATACCTGCAGCAGTTTATCATATGACTGTGTAAATATGTATACTCATGTGCATAATTTCATTTATACGAAAAATATCCTGATGAGTTTTTTTTCCAGAATTTGAGTATACCCATGATTTTAATATTTGATTACACACTTAGAAGGGAAAAGCCACGCTATTTTTTTTTTTTAAATAAAACCCCTATTTTCTCAGTGAACCAGATTCCATTGGGACATCATTTATGCTACATGTATACTATATGTTATATTATATAGTATATATAATATATACATATGCTTAAAACCCTTATTCTGGGCAAAAGCCATGTGATCATTCATTCGGATTTTTAATAAGTATTCTGACTCTCAGATTTTAGAGAGAAATGCATTAGTAGGCATAATATTTCTAATTTATCATCAATTTCATTTCAGTTATTTTGTGAAGTGGCGGTAGAAAAGAAACAAGTGTACATGCTGTGCAAAACTGATGAATCTGTCTGTATGCTGTTGTTCTCTAGCCAAAGAAAGGTGGATAATGCAAAGTGAAAAAGAATTCTCTCACTTCATCTGGAAGAATACTTGAAAAGCAACCTTAGGTAGTTGCAAAAGGTTCAATATATTGAGCATATTGCATCTCTTTTTAAAAATACAGAAGATTAAATTCATATATTTTTCCCACTTACTTGTTGAAGGTCTTACATTTTTCTCTTATTACCCAAAAGCCTGTAGGATAGAATCCAGCAACAGCATGCATTGCTGTCAGATTTTCTCTTGTAAAATTATCCAGATTTTCTAACCTAATAGAAATCATCTCACATGTATCAAACAGAAGTAAGAGAGTGTCTATGGCCAGAAAAGGAAGAGAAATTTAAGGCTGAAATCTAAGCTATGTCCTTTGTGCAAGAAGACTTAGACTATTCTATTCCTATCTAGACTGGCATTACAGGAGAGCGGACAACAGCAATACTCCTCCCTAGGGTGCCCAGGTTAGAGGGTCTGTGTCACACCCGTGTACTGTGGCACCCAACGACCATTGGTACTGTGTTGCCATCACACAGCTGTAGTCTCCACTTGCCTCATGTAATTTTTTTTTTTTTGCCAAACAAGGCCGAGGTTCATTTTGTCCTTGATTTTAAGCCTCCTTGTACTTTTGTTCTTTCTGCTTATCACTTCCCACTTGCCGTGTTTTGTGACAGGATGATGCCTATATAATCTTAAATTCTTCTCTTCTTTTTTTTTTTCTTTTTTTTTTCTCTTTTTATTTTTTTTTTTTTTAATTTTAGTGGGAAAGTACAGTCCTCAGGAGAACCTTCCTATCAATAAGCCATGTATTAAAATCTCCTTTTCATATCCCTCATCCCTCTAGAATAGATTTTTTCCACCATCCCCATTTTAAGAGTAATGTGAGTTAAGAGCGACACAGTCGAAGAGATATAAGCCTTTATTTTCTAGATTTTTGTGTAGAAAAAGAGACCTTCATCTATCACATTAGGAGATGCATTGAGATCACATTGAGAGTCATGCACGTTTGATAATAGACCTGTTTCATAGTTATATGTTTCTATGTATTTATATATATGTATATACAAATACCTCATATAGATATATTCCCAAACACATACAGTTTACATACATATATGAAGTTGGAATTACAATGAAGGACAAAAATTGTGTGGTCTGTAATTAGAAAATAGGTTATAAATATATCATTGCCTATTGTCAGGGTTGTTTTTTTCTGTAGGTTTTTTCTTTTTAAATGAAAAGTAAACCTTTTCTTCCTCCCCCAACCCCCAGCTAAGCAACCACAAAGAATTTTTACAATTGTAAAAACAACACAAATGTATTGTTTTTACAACTGTACGCGTCACTTATGAAGAATAAATAACAGTGAGGTGGCGTACTGTTACTGAATTTCAATGCAAGTTAGGCACATCTGTGCCTTTGCAATTTTTTCCCCTATAGAAACTTAACTTTTTAGCTATAGCACATGCTTTTCTTTAGCAGCATTAGGGAGCACTATTATAATTAGGAACTTGCAAGGAAATCTTAATGAGAAACACGAGACAATATATCATAATCTAATATAATGATACCTATTAGAATGTTAGAGCTCAACTCATCAGTAGTATACTTACGGATACTTATCTTCATTTTTATGGAATTTCTGTAATTTAATGGATTGATGTAATCACTGAGAAGACTGAAAGAAATACCTGATTGCAGACTGACCCTGGAGCGAATTGTGATATAATTCATGTTTCAGGCAGGACAGGACTAGTTTACAGAGGGAGAGTAAGACTTTTTCATTTCAGTAGTTACAGCTGTATTGTAAGAAAGTACAGCAATTCTTGCAATCCTTGTTATTTTATAACAGCAGCAGTAAAAATAGGCATCGTATGTCCTTTATTGGCAGGAATTTGGACAGAATGACCTGATCAGTATTCTCCACATTCACATTTTTCTGTCTGATAACAATAATGGACACCTGGTAGCTGAAATTTTCAGTGCTGATTTGGAAATATACTGCATGTATATTAATCAAAGGATTTATCTTTTTGAATTATAGATCAGAGACAATAGAATAATAAATAATACAAGAACAAGGTTGTTCTGAAGGAAGTTTCAGAAAAGGGTTCCATAAGCACAACAGGATATGCTTTCACATCCGTCTGAAATATATTTTCATGGAATTCCCGGAGATGAGTCTTTTTAGAGCACTCACTTATTTGTATGATTACTATCAAGAGTCATTTGACAGAATTCATAAGGCTCAGTCAATTACAGATAGCTGCCGTGAGTTTTTTTATACATTAATAACCTTCTGTACTGCAAAATATCCAGAGAATGTGATTTTAGTAGCCTACAGTGAATGAAAGAATGATATAGCAGTATAGCAGCCAACAACCAAAAATGTAAAAACATTCTTTTTCAATATTTTTTTTTTTGGGTAATATATCTTTTTCTCCTATTGCCTATTTCTTTTTCTATTTACCCTTTTCTGCTACTGCTCCTTATCTCTTTTCCCTTTCAACCCTTTCTACTTTTGTCTTTCTTAATTATTCTTCCTCTTTCTTCTTGACACTCTCATTACATTTATTTTTATAAAGTCTCTTTGGAAAGGAAAGAACACTATTAGCAGTCCTGAGATATTCGTACTTATGAATTTCCAGTAATGAATGTCTTTTATATCATAATTTTACATTAAAGAAAATAAGCTGGAGCATGAAAGCATGGCTTAGGCCAAATGCTAATTTTCCTTTTAAAGCTGCTGCTTCAGTTTCAGTTGCATTAGGGGAATGGACACAATTTTCTCCTGCCTGTAGCCAGAACTACCTCGGGTCCCTCTCTACTCCCGTGTTCAGTAACCCTCCTTGCCACTCCTTTTCTGTGTCTCTTAGGTCGGGTGATTTGAAAATATACGTATAGTGTAAGAGTGCAGCACAATTAATTATTGGCTAATACATACATAGTAGATAACTTGGAATAAGAAGCTACAAGGCCAAGCATTAATAGGCTTACTGGCCCTGATGCAAGACTTGATGAGTGTTTGTTGACCAGTCAGCCATCAATCAATCAGTCTCTGTTACTACTTGGTGATCCTTAGTGTTGTTGAATTACTATTTTCTGATGCCTTGATTTTCAAACGCCACCCCAAGGGTTTTATAACATTTCGTCTCAGTATTTTCCCTTTTGAAAGTCTGAGCTGCTCATAGTGTTTCAGCAATGACACTTCTGGGTTTTTACTCTTCTTATTTTGTATGGCTTTAACTCGCATACTTTCTCATGCCTTAAAACCAGTTTTCCAGTAACACTGAGCCAAGGTCACAGGGCCATAATGTGCCGAACCCAGCCTGGGGACACAGACAGCTGAGTCCTTGGGAGGAAGGTGACTGTTGGTACCTCCCTCAGCCCGCAAGACCCGTCAGCATCTCCATTCCTCTGGCAGTGTCTGGGGAAGGGAGTGCTTCTTTCTCACATCCTGCCACTGCTTCTGTGCTAGAAACAGCTGTCATCCTTCCTTCAGAGCTTCTGAAGTCACAGCAGCCACAGTTAATTCTTGTGCAATTTCAGCCCCTTAAGCAGGATCATTTCAGTTATTCTTAGATTATATATCTTATTTCTGTAAGCCTTTATTGTTCTCTTGAGCCTGAAAATTTCTGCTGGAGATATCTCCTCCTCTGCTGCATTTCAGCATTTCCCTCTGTCTCTGTTGATTACCTGTGTTGTTTTTTACACTTCATTTGCAAATGATCTAGCATAGGAAACGTATCAAATTCTTCTGGTTTAGAAAAGTGTTGGATTTAGGGTTTTTCTTGTTGGCTTTCTAATCTAAAATCCCAGTGTTAATGCTGTATGAACAGAAAAAAACAGTTGCATAGGTATTATGATGGCATATGTTTTTAACAGCTGTTGTGGTTTTGTCACATGACTTATTTTGCCAGAGCATCTATGTCTAAAGAGATTGTAAAGTGAAACAGAATAAAAAGAAAGAGGCTCTAGTTCAAATTGCATCATGTTTGAGAAAACAATAAAAATCTTTTGGGGAATGAAAATTTTGTCATGAAGGGTTTGTTAGTTTGTTTGTTTAAAAAAAATTAGTGTTCAGGTTATCAAAAGTAAGAACATCTCCGTTACTAAAAACTATTTCATTTCCTAAATAAATACTGACTAAAACAGAGACAGTTCAAATGCCGAGCTGTTAGCCATAATTTTAGGGACACTGACTCTGCCAGTAGGCACTGATATGGGACATAGTTGCTGTGAGTTATGCTATGCCTATACACTGGTTCAGTCCCAGGGGCATTTTGTACCTGACCATGGGTGAGCTATCTTCTGCCCTAGATGCAGTAAAACTGTGTGGACTTCTGCGTGCATTTGTGCGCTTGCAGTGCCTATGCTCCAGCACAATCAGAAACTATGAGGACACATTAACCTGTTCCAAAAGCAAGTTAATGCACCCTGTTTTTCAGGAGGCTCATTTAACTTCTGTGTAGTTCTGCATAAATGCTTCTCTTTACCTACTGGTCCCAGTATAAACCCAGGAATATTGAGCAGCATTATTTGTTCAATATACTTTATAGCATACAGTTGCACAGCAGCAAAAACTGTCGTTTCAGCCAGAGCAGACGTCCCAAAGGTACCTCGAGATATCTGGCTCAGTTATTGATAATTATGTAACCATAACTGCATGGAATTCAGCATTTCAGATGAGTTTACTTCTCCCCTCTGCCCCCAGCTTTGTTTTCCTGACAGTTACATGGGTTCTTTGCTGCTCTGAGGGAAATTTTCACCGTATGTTTCCTCTTCTATACTGATCTGTAGGACTGAGATTAAACAGATGCTTAACTCTTTTAGTCATAACACCTACCACCAGTGAGTGCTAAATGTACTGACAAGATTTTCAGACTAATAATCTCTATTTAATGACAGTTATACAATAAAATGAATCAATGAAAACATAAGAATGAAATACTTTATCTTATCAGTAAGAATTCTTTAAAAAAATAATTGTTTTTTATTGATCCTTATTGCCTTAGATCTTTTTAATCCACCCAACCTCTTGTGAATCTACCCTCCATTTGATCAATACTCAAAAGAACCTTTGTCCCAATCCATAAATACTTTTGATTACTTTCATAATGGAAACAAACACAGTAAGCTGCCCAAATGGAGACAAAGGGGAAGTAAATTTTGGCCAAATGCAATAAAATATAGCCCTACTCTTAAAAAGCTGTGGTTAGGACTCTTTTGTGTTAACTCAAAACAGCATGGTTTCTCAAGATTTTCTTTGACAGATTGCAAAGCTAGCCAAAAAGAAACCTATGAAATAATATTAGGAAAGCATTTTTTTTAACACACAGAAAAGGTCATGTCATCTTTTAAAAGTATATTTCTAACAAGAAAAATAGGGTGGCTTTTCAGTTGTATCAAACTGTGATAATTCAGTTTCATTAGAATGTTATCTTATTGTGATTCTTTCACAAAAATATACTCAGGTAAGTTTTCCTTTTTCTTTTTTATTTTCCCTGTTTTGTTTTTACTGCACACTGAGAAAACTAGTTTCTTAAGAAGCAGTGTCATTTAATATGTAATTAGTTACACCAATGCTCAAATTACTGAGTCATCTTAAAGACTTGGTTAGTCAGGATATGTACATGTAAAGCTACACGAACAATTCATAGAGAACCATTTAATTAGTAATCTTTTCCATTTTCCTTTTTGCAAATTTTTCATGACTACATTGGGGTCTTCAATATGAATATCAGGTAAACAGAAACACTGTTTTGAGCGAGGTGATTCTGCCCCTCTACTCTGCTCTGTTGAGACCCCACCTGAAGTACTGCGTCCAGCTCTGGAGCCCTCAGCACAGGAAAGACATGGTCCTGTTGGAGCGGGTCCAGAGGAGGGCCACAAAAATCATCAGAAGGCTGGAGCACCTCTCCTATGAGGACAGGCTGAAAGAGTTGGGTTTGCTCAGTCTGAAGAAGACTCTGAGGAGACCTTATTATGGCTTTCCAGTACTTAAAGGGGGCCTACAGGAAAGATGAGAACAGACTTTTTAGCAGGGCTTGTTGCAATAGTACAAGGGGTAATGGTTTTAAACTAAAAGAGGGTATATTTACACTAGGTATAAGTAAGAATTTTTTTTACTGTGAGGGTGGTGAAACACTGGAAGACATTGCCCAGAGAGGTGGTAGATGCTCCATCACTGGAAACAATCTAGGTCATGTTGGACGGAGCTCTGAGCATCTTGCTCTAGTTGAAGATGTCCCTGCTTATTGCAGGGGAGTTGGACTAGATGATCTTTAAAGGTCCCTCCCAACCCAAACGATTCTGTGATTCTGCTTCTAAATGCGAATGCCTTTAAGAGTAAGATTCAATCACAAAACAATAACAGCAACCCCCCCCCCCCCAAAAAAAAAACCCCAACAAAACAACAAACCACAAAATCCCCAAACAACACTGCAGTCTTAATGAAAGTTCTTACTAGATATTTGTCAACATGCTAGGAAAAATGTATAGCTTAAGCCATTCTTGGTAAGCTGGTTATTCAGAAGACACTTCTTTCACTTCATTTCATAGAATAAATATTCTCACTTAAAAGTTCTAGTTCTTAATTAGGGTTTTGTAATGTTTGTATTATGGGAACTCTTTTTAAAATACATTTCCTAGTATGCTTCTGTATCAGAGTATTCCTGTTGCTACTTATCCAGGCTCAGTCATAACGTGCCTTTTCCCAGGAAGTTACCCTAACTGACTCCCACTACTTTCTACCAAAAAAAACCCTCAAAAACTCAGGGTGAAAAACAAACAATTTTATGGAACTTGGTTATCCAAAGAGTTACTGGCAAAACTGATGCCGTGACTCTCACCGACACTGATGTATGTTCCTCTCCATTCAGTAAACAACTCTTTTGAAATCTCAGAAAAAAATCAAGTATATAAAGACATGTATATGTATATTATTTTTTGCAGATATTAGACTGTTATTTAGAGCAAGACTTATGCTGCCTGCTTTCCTGTTCTAATTCACATTTTTTCTATGCTATTTCAATAAAAATAAGTAAAAATATGATAAACAAATACAGACAAAGAACAGATAGAGCAAAATTAGGTCTTCTTTTAAAAAATAATCTTCAGAAATAAGTAATATTCACCCCATCTCAATATACATACACTTATATCCTGAAGTCTCCAAATTCTTGACTATTTTCTGTGGGTTTACGTTACTGTAGTCCCTGACTCATCTTTGAGGCTGTATTACGAATATTTGCCCACTTTTAGTTAGTGATATTCCAGAATGCACCATCTCCTCCCGAACAACAGGCTTTTTTTGTTTGTTTGTTTAAATTGTATCTCTCAAGCGTTAGTTGGAAAAATCTTTGAACATTTGTAATAAAACAAATTCATTGGCAGATGTAGCTCTCATGGGCTTCATAGTCCAATACTGGCAGGTGTCTTTCTTTTCCTCTCAATGAAACTTCCTCTGACGACAGCTAGATTAAAAGTCAACAAGAAATAAAAGCAATGTGAGGCTGGTTGTGTGTGTATATGTCTATCCATAGATGCATGTAGATAAATATATATATATTTAAGAGATGATCTGAGAGATCTGTGGAAGTGAAGGACAGCGAGGAAGACTTTATTCATATTTTTGTAGGTAGTCTCCATGTTGTTGGGTGAAATACCTCAAGCTAATACAAACGATATTTAATAATTCCTGTTTTGTTTAATGCTAAGGAGGTTTCATGCTATAAATAATGTTTTAAGGTGTCTCTGAAATCTCTATCCTTTCTTGTTTATAAGGTTTTCTTGTAAAAAAACTACAAATTTTCTACGTGATTAATAAACTTTTGTAATATATATGTCTTGACACTGAAGTTAAATTGAGTCAGATACATTAGGGATTTCTGGCCATTTTCCAAATTCATGAAATACAGAAAACAGGTAGGAGTTAAACTGAAAACTCTTCCTTTTCCCTGATGATGTGGCAGACAGAAATCCACAAGGGTCATCAAGGTAAATACTCAAGTGAACATTTGTGCAAATATTTAGTCACAACTGTTTCTTCTGCAAACATTTTTTGCAAATAAAAATTTGCTTGTATAAATGTTTGCAGAAATGAATGAAAGAAGTCAGTAAGTCATCTGGCAAACTCTATTCTCCTAGAAAAGCTTTGGGATTTTCAGTACACATAGAAACTATATAAAATATAACTTTTTATCTGTGAAAAAATTTAAGACCAATATTCAATTTGAAGATAGTAATACGATCTTAATAAAAAAAAAATAAGAATCTTTCCAGATCTGTTGATTGCAAGTCTTAAAAAGTTGTGAGAGGCTGGATTTATGAACATCCCACAGCTAACCAGTGGCTGGGATGCCAGGAAAGATACTGAACAGTAGATCAGCTGCTTAGTGTTTGGGAACACAGTAAGTCCCTGTAGGTGAAGACAAGTTCCTTTGGTTCCCAGCTCCTCCAAACAAAGGTTGTTCATTCTGGACCTCTAGAAAACATTTAAATTACTAGTTTTGACTCTGTGGCCTTAGAGGTCTAAGGGTATCACTAAGTCCGTAAAAAGTGAGTAAAAAACCCCTTTCTTATTTTGATGATTGCTCACATTTCCTCTCCACAGGTCCTACTATCCTCTGAAAACGTTAGGTAACACCAGATTATGATTGCTACTTCCAATTAGTAATCATATCCTGTCTATTTTCATTGTGCAGGAACTAATAATTTGTTTAAAAGAACACGTAAAGGGGAAGCTTCAACCACCACTGCTTAGGATAAAATCACAGACAATGTAACTTTAAAACAAACAAATAATAAAGAACAAAACTCTGTGAGGGTGAAAAAAGTTGTGCACCCAAATATATCATCTTTGATTGAAGACTTCCAGGGCTAGAAAATTGGATCACACGTGATAGGGCTTTTGTTCAGATAATTCCTATTCATTTTGTCTGATTTTTTTCATCTTTCTCAAGAATACTACAAATTCTTAATAACGTTATTATCTGCTAACAGCTGCTTCCTACAGCAGGATGTCTTATTTCTGTTAGTCTGTTAGAAACTTTCTTAGCCACAATTCTTCCCGCTGTCATGAGTGATCTGCTTATTCCCCATTAGGGAAATATAGAGAGTTCTTGAATGAACAAGAAAAAGACTGACTACTTGTTTTCCAGTGCAGCGTACCTTAGAATCTTTTTCTTTAAAACATTAGATAGTAATTTGTATAATGCACATTCTCAGATAATTCCTCATGCAGCCACAAGGCGAATGCTTTTGAAAAGTATAAATTCAGCTGTACCATTTAGAACTGAGCATTTTATTTACAGAATATTCAAGGTATTGAAAACATTTTCAAATTGACAGGTGGTTTCGATCGCAGGAAGAGAGGCACTTTTTTTCTGTTTTCAAATCTTTGACTGAAAGATTTCGGTTTTTGAATTCTAAGACAGGATTTTTACTAGTTTATGGCTTTGTGACTTGAGTATCAACATCTGTGCTTATCTTTAGAAATGTCATTCATTATTCTAGCATGCACAAATGCTCTTGGGAAAAACTGAAGATACCAGAAGAAAGTCTAAATAAAAGAAGTGGTGTAGAAAAATGTCAATTCAAAATAACAAAAGCTTGGATTTTCTTTGTCTGTTTTACTCTTCCTACAGAAAGTAGACTAGAAGTTCTTTTGCCTTACATAAAAGTTAACAATAGCTATTAAATATTATCAAGATATAAGTTAAGTATTACAACATTTATACACTTTGGAAATAAGAAAATCAATAAATTATATCTCATTCTTCCATTACTTGCTTGACAAGTGTTAAAAAAATTTGTTGCTACTTTATCTAAAATCACAAATGTCTAAACTAAGAAATAGAAATCAAGGAAAATACAATGAAGTGTGTCAGATACTATATTTAATGTCAGGTCATAGAATCAAACTGGAATATTAAATCCTGATCTTCAGTCCTAATTCTTGTTGAGTAGGGCTTGTAAACTAAATAGCTTATTTTCATATTATGTCTTTTTAAGTCTAAATAGGGTTCAGTTCTATTACTAGTAAGCATATTTAATGGATTTACTCACATTTTACTAATTGTAGAACAAGATGCAACTTTATTACCAATCTGGAAGGAATCTTTGCCTTTTAAGGACAGAAAAATGATGTCAAAGAACAAAAAAGAGGATCTTGCTTTGCTGAGTGTGGTGAAGGAAGAGCGAGCTAGAATTACTGCATGTGATACCCTCTAGAACACCTGGTTCATGCTCAGATCAGCATTTTCTTCTTTGAGGGATCAGAAGTCCTCACCAGTGAGAGAATTCTGTCAGCATGCTAAACAGCCCCTATTATTTTCCCTTCTTCTGATCTTCTATTTAACAAAATATTGGTCCCAATTGAAGAGGGAAAATAAATCACGTAAACAATACTTTAAAGTATTGCTTAGTTGTACAGCTCTTATGTTTGCCCTAAACCCTCATTTACACAGAATAAGATAGAGATAAAGAGTTCTTACTTTTTATATGTGCTAGCAAGAGTCAACAAATATTTTGCTTGAATTGGACAAAAATCACCATCAATAAAGAGGATTTGCAACCAAATTCTGCTGATGTTCTGTTACTTTGTCTCTGAGAAAGGACTTTAGCTAGGATGATATATTACACTGTACTTTACAGTAATAAGCACATTCTCAAGTACTATGTGACCTAATTTTTCTCAGTGTTAGTAAAAAGGAAGAAATACAGAACAAAATAGTTAAAGCTCCATATCCTTCTATGCTCAGACATCTATTTAAAAATATTCTTGAATATCTATCTGTTTGACTCTTTTTGTTAGCACTGTCCAGAATGGTAATTGCAAGGTTTTTATTTGCTAAAAATCTTCAGACTAACAAATAATCAGGTTTTAACTAGGTCAAAGTTACACATATTTCATTATGAAAATGCTTTTTTTCTGGCTAACATTGCACTGATAAAATCACAAGCTGAGAAATGTGCATTTGACATAAGAACAGCCTTTGATAAAGGGAAATTAATTTTAAAATAAAATCAAAGTTGACAAAACTATTAATATTTGTAAAACTGTTCTGTTCCACAGCATAACAGACATTACATAGATTTTTAAAACTGTGGTTTTAGCCACCTAAAACTATGCTTGTGAAGAAACAGGACACTTCATATCTGTTGATCCATGGTAACTGAATGCAGATTCTTAGGCCAAAATTAACAAAATATGACAGAAAAATGTCCACCTATGGTTTGTGATGCTTTACGCCTAGCAGTTAAGCTCTATTATCATCTCATCTAGTAATTCAGAAGTAACTAGAATCTCTAGACTGGATTTTTCACAATCTTTTAAAAATTATCAGTTGACATTTTTAGAGCTTTTTGATAGTGTCTGGTTCAGATTTGTGCAGGGCAAAATTCAAATTCCAATATGATGAAAAAGATTCAACAGCTTTTAGTGAAGCCAAGAGTTTTGTTAGACATTATAGACTGTTTTCACCAATGACAGAAAATAGGTGAGAAAAGAAATCAAAATATGTCTGTAGAAAGTGAAATATAGCAAGCGCTTAGAAAATCCTCAGAGAAATTACATTTTAAATTATTTTTATTGTGGAAAAGAGCTTTCAGGAGAGTTTCTATTTTTCTTATACAACTTCAGATAGCAATGCCAAAAGCAATGCTGCTGAGAGATACAATGAATGCCTCAGAATGTCAGCTACTAAAAGGTTAAGTAGCAAATAAGCAATTACTCTACATTCCTTGTTTCATTAGCACATTTATGACTAAATAGGAGTATTCAAGTTAAGCTTTCCACTAAACTGCATTCCCTAAAAAGAGAATTTATATAGCTAATATATGTACTATTCCTTCACTATAATTCATGCATCTTAAAATCCATGTAGCCTTGAAGTTAACTTCAACAGCATGTTATATGTACTTCAGTAAGCACGCTCTGAAGTCTTCTGCATTTAAACTATGTTGACCATGTACGTGGTCTTTCATCATAGCTTCAATCCCCAAGTTCCCATGTAATTTTTGTCATCTTCTGTTGTACATCTTTTAATCTCTCTTTTGAATGTCCTTTCGTTAATGTTGTGACCTAACCCATATGTAATGTTTCAGATGCAAGCTTATCATTCTGTTACTCAGTCCGTAAAACACATCTGTTATTCATATTGTGCTTTTAAGAGGCAAATTTCTTCTCTGCAAAGGATAACTGAAATTTAAGAGACCGATACGAAGGACACACACTTCTTGTATCAAATAGAAATTGGATCTAGGGATCCTCAATGTGGCAACATTCAAATGTGTTTAATGCTTTTTGTTAAAGAAGTCTTTCTGCAATTTGCAGAGGAGTAAAACTGCAAGGTTTATCCCAACTGTTACTTATTGTTCCTTCATGTTTGGGCAAGGGGGTGATTCCTCACTACATCTCTTATGAACCTTCACAGCATCCTGGTTTATATTTCAAGCTGAACACTTGAGATTTTAGTTTGACTTCATATCAAACAATATACTTAAAGATGGTGGCCAACTATTTGTGCCTTCGATATTAATCATGACAAGTTAATGCACACTGAAATATTAAATAGAAACAGTAACATTTAGACATTGAACCTGCTTCTGCTTATACACCACAATTGTTGAAAGGCAGCCAGAATGTGTGTTCAGCCTATCTGAACCTGTATAATTTGTCTACTCCTTAATTTTTTTTCTTCTCTTCCACTTTTTCAACAACCTTTTTTTTTTTTTTTTTTTTTTACTCTAGAAAGCTAGGAAAATCTCCTTTAATTTTAAACTTTATGCTCAAATATTTGGAAAGAAATATTTAAAGCACCTTTTTCTTTAGAAGTCTATGTGGTTTCTAATTTTCCAATTTGCTGGTTCAATTTTTTCAAATGTTAAGTGAATTAAACTTTAATGACAATAGCGATAAGTAGTAATGTATTGTACTAA
Organism: Charadrius vociferus; assembly: GCF_000708025.1. Taxonomy (NCBI): domain Eukaryota; kingdom Metazoa; phylum Chordata; class Aves; order Charadriiformes; family Charadriidae; genus Charadrius; species Charadrius vociferus. The sequence goes on from NW_009647746.1 coordinate 679,042, forward strand.
TATGTCAACATCCCACCTTACCATTGTTTTAAGCATTGCATATGCACATAATAAGTGGAAGTCTTTCCTAAGGTTGCTTATAGGACAAACAGACAACATGCAAATACGTTAATTATCTTACTCTTACACAAGGAACACAGAGAAACAACCCAGGTTAAATGACAAGAATCAGAAAGAAGAATGAAAACAAGTTTCCTGAACAGAATTCACTATTTCCTGAAACTTTTAGTTGGCTTAGACACTTTTTTTCTTCTTGAATTTTCTGCCCACAAGGTACATAAATTTCCTGTAGATCATTTATATGATTAGTCTTTTGTCTGTATATGGTCTTCAGTATATTGTCTGTATATAGTTCATCACAAACTTTCAAAATTATTACATAAATTAATTCAAAATGACTGCTAAATTGCAAGCTGTAAGTTACTCAACCTTCATTCTAATTCGATGAACAACACTCAGAAGTTTTACTCAAACCATCTTTATGTCTCAGGTTAAAAGTACAAATATACGTATCTATAAAATAAAAATTGCCATTCAGCAATATTCCCGCAGTTACATTTCCCATTGGTATTCATTGAGAGTATTGTAATCATGTATTCATTATGAGATGTATTCATTGAGAATATTAATGTGAATCCCAATATTCTTTTAATATTGAGTGTTCACAGAATATTAATGAAAGTGAACACAATAAATCAGAAAATAAGCATTAAAGTGGATATTTTTTTATTATTTGGGAAAATATTTGTAAAACCATTCCGAAGATATTTGTACATTTCGGAGGTGGTCCATGTGTCTGCAAGCCAGTCTAACATAAGTTTACATACCATATTGATGTAAATATAAGAAAGAAGGCTGAAGGGAGAAGAATAAGACACAATATGCATCTTCTTTGAGCATTGTCATTCAGATTTCCTAAATAGAATATGATATTCAGTGAACGAATTTACTTCTTTAAGTAAAATCTATGCTTAGCCTGAAAGGCTTCAACATCAGTGCACTCTGTCTCACCAGATATGTCCAGGAGCTGACAGCGGGCAATGGATTAGAGTTTGCACTGTGGAAATGCTTTCCTTCAGCAGCTCCTGAAGGTGAGAGGTTAAATCAAATAAAACTGTCTAGAACTCATGCCAGCACAAAAATTACACCTGAAAAAATATCCCATAACATAGAAAGGACTAAATAAGTTGTTTAATATGGACCAGTATTTCCAGAGAAAATAGAGTATTACAACTCTAGGAATTATTGAAATATGATATATTATATATTAATTCTTCTTTAGCTTTTGCCTTACTTACCTTATGTACATATGCACACACATGCATACACAAGAACATTTTAATTTTTTAAAAAATTAAGTGGGAGCACATGTGAAGTAATAACACTGGATTGCTAGGTTTTGTTGAGCTTTGTTCTGTTTTACCAAGATTTTTAATTGAGTAAATTGTGAATCCTGATTTCTAACTGTATCACTTCATATATTGACAGTGTAAAAAAAAAGAAAAAAAATCTTGCTTTTCACAGCTAATTTATTACTCCGTATATCTAGCTTCTAAAAATTTTAATAGAAATTAGACATTTAATTGATTTTGAATACATTTTTGATTTCTTTTCCTCTAGCTAAATTCTTGAGTGAAGATTCAGGTCGAGGCTTAACCATGAATCTTGAAGAAGAAACTTGCATGCAACTGAATTCAGAGCGATTCATTTTTCCTCAGAAAGGGTAACTATGCTGTAACTGATATGACTGTCTACATTTAAGAATGATACTTGTCTTAAAGTGTTAAATTTAAAAATAAGGAGAATTTTTTACTAAAGAGAGACTGATAAATCAGGGTACGTTTTGTTGTAGGTGGATTTGCTACAATAACTTGTGGTGCTTTTTTCTTTCATAACTCAGTGCAGTCTAAGTTGGACGGTATTGTCAAATTGCCAAGTAACTTTAGCTCATGGACTTTCTCACTGACCTCAGTATTTGCAAAAATGGAACCTCAGTCTGTCTGCAAATATGATCCTGAAACAGCTAAAGTTGCAAGGATTAAACATGCAGGCTTACTACTTTAATATTTTAATTATTAAATGAAATGCATTACAGGACTGGCTGAGAAGGATAGCTTGCCAAAGCCAGAAAATTTTGAATTAAAATAGCCACATTTCTTAAGCTTGTCTGTATAAATATGTTGAGAACATATGCAGTAACTTTGAGTATAGTGCAAATTTAGCTAGAATAGAATATGAATGTTACATAAAAGCTAGACTGAAGTGCTAAGAGTGCTAAGCAATACTGGGCTCTAGCAGCCCTATAGTAGTGGTAACTACTGTGTTACAGTTGCGCTTCCATTGCATGATAAACCACCTTTGGCAGCGGCTCATCCTCTTCCTTTGGACAATGAATTAAAAAGCAGGAAGACTACAGAGCCCTTGAATTGTGGTACTCCATGTTTCAAAGTGGTGGCAAAGCTATAATGTCTGAAGTCGAGAGCTGGCAAACTGCACCTGCAATTAATGGCAAATAGTTGTCTAAAGTGTGGAGTAGGCTTGTCTTCCAAAGCGGAAAACTGACTTCTTTCATGTGTGAGTGTCAAATCCATTAGTATTAAACTAGCATATGTAATGAGCTGCTAAGAATTTCACCAGTGCAGGCAAATTGGGTGGATCAATATATTACTACATTGTCAGTACAAACTGGCTTTGAGTTTAAGTAACGGCTGACAAAATGATTCAAGAGGAAATAATTGCACCTCCCATTAGAGAAGGCCCCCTGCTTTAATCAGACGATGCCACAGAAGGCTATAACAGCTGCTGGTCTGCTGAGCTGGCAAAAAAAGGCAGCAAAAGCAGGAGGTCAAGGTACATGAAGCACTATTTCTTCCTTTCCAATCACAGACCTAAAGGAGGTTTTAAAGCTACAGTGAGTCAGACATTCAGCATACTGAGTGCACACATCCTCACAGATTTTTCATCCCCAAAGGTCTATGAAATATATTGAAGATAATTGCAGTTGTCTGACACAAGTACTTCAGCAGAGACATTGTATAAAGTTCAGATATGTTGCCTAGCCATGTCACAATGCACAGTTCAGGTAGCAATTCTATGTAGTTACCATGCCAGGGGTTACAACTGAGTGTGATAGTGGCAAACATTTTGTGGACATTCCATCCCAGACACCGTTCACATTCTTGCTGCACTATTGATGATTATGAGCTCAGCACTGCACGCAGCTCAGCAATTTCTACTTGGGAAAAACCTCTGTATTTATGTTGCTTGGGAGTGCACTGCCTCATCTCTAAAGAGCTACCTGACTGATCCTCTTCCTGTCCCTGATAATTTGCCTATAAGCATATCTCAATACACACTTGAAAACCTGCCATAGCGGATCAATGTCACATGACAGGTCAATGGACTCATGCAACACCACCAAATAGTTCTACAAGGCAAATTCTTGTTTCAGCCAAAGCTCTCCCTGTGGCATCAGCGCCACAGCCAGGTATTGATCCATGGTATGTATCCAATTCTTTCTCCCTTCACTGGAAAGTAGATCCTCAATCTCTTGACCCTCACTTCCAGAGCTCTGTAGTCAGTCCCTTGACATGCTTGGGATTGACCCAGCAGTATCATTGGTGTCCAGATGGATGAACAGCAGAGGTTAATAACCCAATGGTAAGGTAATTCGGTATTGTCTCCATATCATCCCAGATTTGGTCATGTGTTGGATTTACATGGCAAGGTTTTGGTAGTGGGCAGGACTGCAGGGGTGAGTTCTGTGAGAAGAGGTAATCCTGCCAGTCGTGCTGGTGGTCCCTCTGTGATAATAGATTTAAGAAAGGGTAAAAAAAGCTGCGCAGCAGCTGTGAGAAACAGAAGTGAAAAAAATGTGAGAGAATCAACTCTGCACACACCAAGATCAAAGAAGGAGGGGTAGGAGGTCCTCCAGGTGCCAGAGATGAGATTCCCCTGCAGCCCATGGAGAAGACCACGATGACGCATATTGTCCCCCAGTAGCCCATGAAGCACCGCTTCAGAGCAGATATCCACTCTTCAACCCCTGGACAACTCCAGGCTGGAGTACGTTTATTCTGAAGGACTCCAGCCTATGAGAAGGACCCATGCTGCAGAGGGGAAAAAATGTGAGGTGAAAAGAGCAACAGAGAAGTGGTATGGACTGACTGCAACCCCCATTCCCCATCCCCCTGCACTGTTTGGGAGGAGGAGATAGGGTGCTCAGGAGTGAAGGTGAGCATGGGAAGAAGTTGGGAGAGTGAGAGGGAAGGTGTTTTCAGTTTTGTTTTTATTTCTCACTCCTACTCTGTTATTAATTGGGAAAAATAAAAAAAAAAGTACATTAATCTTCCTCAGGTCATGTCTGTTTTGCCCATGACAGTAATTCCTGAGTAATCCCTCTGTCCTTATCTTGACCCATAAAGTCTTTATTCCTATTTGTCCCCTGTCTTCTTGAGGTAGCCAGCCAAGGTTCACCCACCACAGGGCACCCAGCAAGAAACAAGCCTCCTGTGACATGCGTGTTAGAGCCCATCAGGTGCGTATTTCCATCCTCACAGGGAGCAGTCTCTGACAGATACCACCCACCTTTTCCTCCTCACACAGACACTTGGCACTTGGCTCTGGCTCTCCAGGGCACTATACCTGCTCTGAACCCACAGTTGTCCAGCTGGCGGGGAAGCAGTCTTCCTCCTCTTGCCAGAAGTCACAAGTTTCCAGCTTTTTTTTTTTTTTTTTTTTTTTTTTTTTTTTGTGAGAATCTCCACCCACTGCTCACCTGAGGCTATTTCCTAGCTCTTTCCTTAAACCGCGGATGTCAGGCTCTTGGCTCTGCACGGTCTCTCCAAAGACACTGGCAATTTTGCTCCACTATCCTGATGGTGCCTAATCAGTTTGCCTTTTCCTACAGCTCCTTCACCTAATGGCACCATCCTACTAGCCTGTGCCACTACTTAATCTCATTTCATACAGTGCCTTACTCTCTAGGATAGAAAAAAGTTACCAGACCTCTGCTGTTGAAACATGAATTAAATACATTTTGTCTAGGTGAGATAGTCACAACTTATATAGCATATAGTATTTGATTCTACAAGCACTGTTGATTACAATATTCAATGATTTCAGAAATTCAGTGAACATCAGTAACGTGTATGTGACTATGCATGCATGCATGAATACAAAGCTGTTACAGTTGTTATAGCTGATGTGACTATATTAGCAAATGATATGCCGAACTTTATATAAATAACAAATGGTAGTGAAATTACATTCATAATGCATTTGGGGTAATACCGTTTGACTGCAGAAAACACTAGCCTACATAAAATCACAAATATTATATGCTGTAAAAGTCAGTTGTTTTTCTTTTTAGGATAAACAAATAGAAATAAATATATTGAGCATGCTAAACTAAGTTTTTTCCAAAAGTTTATATACAAATATGCAAGAGCTACTGATATATGAGCTAGCAAAATGGTAATGTTGCGTATTTCATTATATGTTGTAATTATGTTTTAATACAGTGTCTTATTTTCTCACATTAACATAAAAATTTGCATTTCTTTGATTGGTATTAGATGATGTGTTTATTACTATTTTTATGAAAATTGGATAAATATTAGATGAACATGAACCTTTGAAAATTAAAATTAACAGCTTTTATATATTTTAATCATGAAGTGATAGAGGCCTCTTCTATTCCAGATTAAATTAATGCAATTTTTGCTTGTCTCAAAATGCCACAAGATAATTGTACTGTGTTTCTAAGAGAAAAAGAAAGGTTGGAAATATGACTTAATCTTCTATACTGTGTAAACAAGATCGTTCATAGTCATTACAACTGGGAATGACAAATCTTACCATTACCAGTGTAAATCAGTCAATTTACAAATAACTTCTTACACTTAACTCTACCATTCTGGCCTTGTTATACTCCATTTGCTTTAAATGCTTGTCCCTCAACTTTAAGAGCTCTATTGCAGGGAAGGATCTTTCCTTACCATCAGTAAAAGGAATCTCACTCACTCAGGTCTATATATGTATTTAAAAACATATTATTCAAGTCTAACTCTTGAGTTAATATGTTTGGGTAGACTTTTTCCTATAACAGAATAATACATACTTTTTTCTTTTGTTTTATTACAGAAGGCTAGATAGACATAAACATTTAGATATATTGCTGGGATGTTATATTGTGCTAGAGACAGACATCATGTATTTTATTTGCTATCTTTTTAGATTACGTTCCATTAATCCATCTGCTGAAATTGTGACACTAAGTATGCTGTCAGATAAGCATAAATATGATAAATTATTGGATAATGGTTTTTTCTACAAATATGATGCAATATCATGTTGTATGGATGATCTGATAAAAACGTAATGTACTGTTTTTTCATAGTATGGTGGATGTCATGTTTCTCACATGGATGAGAATGTGCTTTCCTGAGGGAGCTACTTGCTGTGCTCAGGGGAGATAAGATTTCATAGAATGCAAGACGTAGCAGGCAGAAGAGTCAGTAAAATGCTGGGGAACTCTGAAGGGTCAGGATACTCAGCGGAGAAAAGGAGAGAGCAGCTGGCCAGACATTAGAGATAATAGTGAAAATCTTCTTGGACATTACAGAGACCGTGTTACAATTTGCAGACATGGGTTAATTCTGACCAAAAGTGGACCAAAGTTCAAAGACATAGTGAGCAAGCAAAAAGAGTTGTATGTGGGTTTGTTTGTTTGTTTGTTTGTTATTGTTCCCACTGTGTCTGACCTAGTCACTTTTAGTTGAGTTTACTTAAAAAAAAAGGTTTTTTTAGTATCTAGTCTGATAGAAACTGTTGGGTTTCTGTGGGGGATTTTGGGTTGGGTTGGGTTGGGTTGGTTTTTTATGGGGGAAGGGAAGGTAACTTTAAAAGTCACCTTCATTCTTATTTGGGGAATTTAGAGTAGGAGGCAGGCTAGGCAGATCCACCTCAAAGCTCTGGCTAACTCCAAGTCTCCATGCTATAACTCCAAGGCATACAGGGTGAAAGTATGCTTCCAGATGTAGACAGAATTACCCTTTTTCTCAGCAGAGCACTGAAAATTTGCATGCTGCATCAACTTTCATATTATTTAAACAGTTTTTTCACAGACTTACATTTTCGCATGAGCAAGTCAGTGTCCCGTGTCTTCTCTATCCTTTTTGAAGTGATTAGTGCCTCTGGGATTTCTAGGAGGAAACATGTTTCCTGTTCTCTCATGAGACAGCTGTTTAAGGACTGCCAAAATATTTGTCCTTTGCAAAGGATCTATAATTGGCAGAACATAACTTTACACTATTTGTATATTCATTCAGGAGCATCCACAGTAGTGTTAGACAAACTAACAAGCATGTAATATCACCGATTGTTAACAGTCTGATTTTCCAAAAAGATATCAAATATTTGCTACAGATAACTTCTAATACTTTAAGAGAATACTGCAGCGTTCTGTATCTTACCCTGTCTCCTGTATAATGTTATCCATATTCTAAATACTTATTCTGCTTGAAGTTCAGTGGGAAATTAATTCCCATGGCTACAATGGGCCTTTTGGGCCATGCAGCCCCTAATTACGAATGCTTCAGGGAAAATAAACAAGGATTTCATTTATAACAGGAAGTGAGTAAACCAAAGCTGTTTCACAGGTGTAAAACCTAATTGCTGTATTTCCTGTCATGAAAGTTAGAATTTAGTGTTCTATCAGTCTTTTAGTAGCGGATCCCAAAATTGTTTTATGGAGTGATATGTAATGTTGCATTGGGTATACTATCAACCTCTTCTTAGTTTACAGTGGGTCACTTAAATTGTAACTGAAGTAACTCTGTCTTGTTCACACAGAAAGTCCACCTGGCTGTTGTTAAATATTGCATAAACTCCAATTAAACTATTAGAAGGTAATTATACTCCATAACTGAGGCCATTCTGTCTCCAAAGCAATCAGAGATAATGCACTAATACTATGAAGTCTTTCTTCCATATACAGAAGTTCTGACTGTTTATCAACTGAAACTAAATCAATTTTTGATGTTTCCAGTGCAAAACAAGACATATTACTCCCTGTCAGGTAAGACCAAGAGTCCCAAAAGCATCCTTATCTTTCCCATTTAGTCTTTTACAAGGTAATGATACCTAGATACCTAGAGACCTAGAACTACAGATGTCAATACTCAAACAGTAAAGAAGTACAATTGACATTTGTATAACAAATCTGCTTCTGTTTATTTTCTGTACCACTGAAAGAGCCTTGACAGTGTTGATGTGAGAGGACTTTTGCAGATTCTGATTCGTAATAGGGATGTTATCCCCTTTCAGCTTCACTACAGTCAGCTTGTGACTTGGCTTTGTAATAGTAGTTACTATACCCAAGTTATCATTCCATCTAAAAACTTTAGATGTATATTGTTCAGTGCTTTCCTTTAACTTACCAGATAGCAGATTTGCATGGATGTAAATGAAAGGATAATTTAACTCCTCAATAAAGATAAGGCATGAATGCCATGGCACCATAGAAGATACATGATCAGACTACAGTAATAGTCTTAAAATACTTGATCACATCATTCTCAAGAGAAGTTACACTGCAATCAATGGAATTAAACTCACTCTAAATTCTGTGTGTGATGGAAGCTCTTCCCAATAAAAAAATAATGTTCATGTATTTAACACCTTTCATTTTAGGAACCCGAAGTACTGAGCTAGTCACTATAAAAATAGTATTTGCTATACTGAAGCAAATTCAGAAGTCTGTCTTCTGAATTATCTATCCTATCTCTAACTGTGACCAATAGTAACCAAATATTTAACATGAAGGGAAAGAATCATGCAGCAAGTGGATGCAAGATCATTTATCATGCATAAATGTCCCATCTTAATCCTGCATATTTAGAGATTTAAATCATGAACCATGAATTTTTATCAACCTCGAAAAGCATTTCAAAATATTAAATACTATAACCTGATATTCTTATTGTTGGCATATACAACTCCCATATCTGCCTGAGGACAAATAATATCCTTGCAAAGTTGATACTACCTTCTTTTCAGCCATAGCACGTAGAAACTAAAGGAACAAACTTCCCTCTGATCTTTATGGAAGTCTCTTATTTTGACACCCCATAGACACTGGTGCAAACTACTTCTTCCATTGTTTGTAATTTCTAGTAATTACAAACCATGTAATAATCTAGGTAAAAAGGTCTTCTTTCTTCCTTTCTTTTTTCTTTCCAATGTCATCCTTTCTCAAATCTCTACTTAAACTAGAATGAACGTTTATCTTGTAGTTGTATGGTGACTGACTTGTATTCCAAAGTTATGGAGCTATGCAGTTGATAGCTTGGCATATTTGAGCTATTTTGGTATTAATCAGTAAATAAGGGTCCTTTCCATGCAGTGGAGTGTTTGGCAGTATTTGCCAAATGAGTATGATGAAACAACAAATAGTAAACAAATCAGTTAGTCATCTTCCACTCAGCTTCTTCCACCTTTTAGTCATGCCCTAATTAAGAGAGTACACTTTACAGAGTGCCAATATAAGACTGTGAGAAGCTAAAGTGACAGATGGGGTATAAAAATATGAATAAAATAGGTTGATACCAGTTCCAGGTGGGCACCAAGGGCTCCAGAGGAGGAAAGATGATATTAAGGGCCCAGTAAACATCAGTGATGAGCTAGTTCTCAATCTTTGAGACAGCGTAAGGGGGGAAAAGCATACAAAAAGTCCATCATAACTGCTCTGGCATGCACAGTCCCAAAATGGTGTCATATACTCCCAAATAACAGACAATGTCAATACCGTGCTGAGGTGCATGAATAGAGAACTACACGGTACATAGCTAAGCACACAATATTCTTTTTAAAGGCAGTAGGTGAAATTGTTTCCATTGTTCCTATGGCACATTGGGCTTTAGACCTAGCATTACAGGCAAAGATAAAGAAAAGGGGGGAGGGGGTGAATAAAAAAAGATAATATGATTTATGACAATGAAATGTAATCTTGAGCAAATCATCACAGTTTTCAGGAAGATCCTGTTATAGATGGAATTATTTTTTTTTAAGGGATGATCCATTGAAACTGGAGGGGAGGAAGAGAGACATTGTTTCAGTAGATGTAAACATATAGTTTATTATGGGAAGAACGTGTAATCTTGGAATAAAAGGAGCCTTAGTTCATAATATTTGTGCCGTCCCTTCCCCTTTGCATTGCCTTGGGGAAACCATTCCACTTCATCACCTCTCTGTTGTCAACATGAAGATGACAATGTTTTTACACTTTGTTCATGAATAGGCTGGGAAGGATTAATTACTTAACCTCTGTACTGTGTTTTGCACATAAAATGTGTTATATAAAGGTTAAGTAGTATTATTATGGTAATCAGTAACAAAAAAAGCTGAATTTTTCATATGAGGGCAGATCTGTAGTTTTATTTAATCTTTGTCATATTCAGAAGAAAGGAAATGTATTTTCAAAACAAATAATGGGTATCCAATTAATTGGAAACTCCTTCAGGTCTCTTTGTAGTCTTGGAAATAAATTGAATAGCTTATTAATTAAGTATCAAAAATTTTATGATAATTTTATTTGTAAACATGATTGAATCCATTCAGTTATTAACATAAAAGGAGTTTTAGTAGTTTTAGACAATTGAAACAGGAAACTTGTGTATGTCTTTAAGATTTGAAGTGGGTTATTTCAGAATTACTTGAAAGAACTGATCAATATTGCATAGAGTTTCACCACTGTATGTAGTTATTTAAGGCACTTTGATCAAATTGAATTATGGGTCTTTTATCTCACTGTGGCAGTCAACATTTCCAATATATAACTGTTGACAACAGTGATCCTGAGTCTCTAATTATACTGTCCACAAAAACAGACAGCTTTCTGAATAACAACTGAAGCAGTCATGACCTGGCACTACAAAAATAACCAGATTTATGGACATCAAATATAAGGAAAGAACTGAGTCACTGGGAAATATGCAAGTAATAATAAAAAAGTTAAGGGACCAAACAGTTGCCCGGTGCTATTTTACCAAGGTTTTAAGTGGCTCAGAAAAGAGAGAGATAACAGCACCATTTAGACAATATTCAGATACCAAGGAAAGAGCAATCTGGTATTGTAACTACCTTATCTTTATGTATGTCAAGGCTATTTGGATTTAAAAGTACAATGTGTTAAAGTAGACAGATTAAGTAGCAGCAAAAGACTAAATAAAACAAAATCTGCTGAAAGGTTGGACTAATTTTAATTTTGTTGATGCATATGTCACTCAAATATGTATTACAGTATTTGTTTCCTTATGGAACTGTCTTTGCTTTGCTGAGAGTTGTTGAAGTTTAGTGTGCCAAATGAAATGCTATTGTAGGAAATGGGAGTTAGAAATAGGTAGGAAAAAAAATTAAGTTTTACCAGTCAAAAGTTAAGATTTCTGAAGACCATGAAGTTGAGGGGAAAGCTGATTAAGTTTATGATATGAGCATGTTACTTGAAAGTAACCATTACTGAAGTAGAAATCAATTACGATAATGAAGTATTTGCTACTTTTAAAGCCCCTTTAGACAAGTGCAAAAAGACATTCCCTTTTCATTGTCTGAAAAAAATCTTTGAAGAAGGTCTCTGATGTTTCAGGCAGGCCCTGTATTGATCTATAAATTGGTAAGCTACATGCCACTCCTTTGCAGACTCTGACTCCAGGAGAACTTTTGCATTATTTAAGTTTTAAAGAATTCCATCAGATCACAGACTTTTTATTTAGCTTTGGATACTAATTCTTCATTAAATATATTTTCTTCTCTCATTTTATTCACTATGTGCCCACCTGAATGTAGGACACTCATTTTGGGTATTGAAGAAAGATTTTTTTTTAAAAAGCAATAAAGGTTAATGCCAATATAAAAATCCTAGTAAGACTGTAGTTTGCTAAGTATACAAGAATTATTTAGAAATTATATCTTCTGCCTATCTTCTGATGAGAAGTTTGTATTATTATTTCTCAGAAAATAAAAATTATTGAGAAACACTAAGGAAACCCTAGCCCAATGAATTGTGTCTCAAAAGCAAATGGCTGTATTCATAAATTCCAACAGTGAATAGGGTTTCCAAAGTCTCCTCAGATGAAATAAAAGAATAGCTAATCACATTTTATTTTATAATTATGTAGTATAGCTATTGTTTCCTTCTCAATCTCTGTGGTTCCTTTCTTCCTTAAATTATTTTCTTTTGCCTCTATATCTACTATAAAAACTTCTCTTTTAATCCTTTTCTGACTTCATAGCCATCAAAAATCAACGTAGGGTTCAGTTGCACTGTGGTTTCTTAGTCAAGATCCAGTCAAGATCTCAGTCAAGACTGCACATATCAGTCCCATCTATCTATATGCATTACTTATGATTGTCTCTATACTTATTAATGTAAAATCAACAATTCAAAGAAAAATTTTGCACTGAGAGAAACCCATCATCTCTATCCTTTTGCTTTTCAATTAGAAACCAATTCAGTAATAGCTTGACAAGTCCACTAGATAGCACATAATCATCCTTAGGTTTGTCAACATTTACAAAGTCAGGAGGACATTTGTGTTTTGTTTCAAGGAATGTAAAACTCCAGAATTCAAGATCACTAATTCTGGGACCAGGCAAGGGAGGGAGAGTCTAGTGGAACCCTTTGGAAACTGCTAAAGTGATCTGTATACTGACTGTGGTAGAAAGAAAATTTCTTTTCTCTAACAGCTATCACACAGGGCACAGAACAGAATCGGGTCTCTGACTGTGGGATTAGATCTATACAGTATGTCAAACAGATACTGACAAAAAAATCCACCTTGTGGTTTCAATAAGCCACATATTGAAAAGAAGGATGTTGCTTTTTTTCCTTTGCAATGCTTATACTGAATTTTGCAATTAAGGGCTGTTACTTGCTGACATAAACTGAAGTTGGCTAGGAGCAGGATTTTAAATGCTTAGGGGAGTGGCAAATCGCATTATTGGATTTTGAACCACACACAGAATCCTTTCTCCTTTTCAAGATTTGCAAAGACATATCTAAGTACATGTTTGATCTTGATATGTGTCTGGAAATCAGTGAGTAACAAATCAATTCCTTTCCTACTTTAGTAACAAAAAAAAAAAAAAATTGGCATTTAAACAGAATACGGTCACATCATTCCAGCAGAATGAATATACATACCACACTTACTTTAGTCAGCTAATTTAGGAGTGGAGTTTTGGTTTTGGAGGTGATTCCTTAGAATGACTTGTGACAAGTGCCTTTTTTTCTCCTGTTTTATTATCATTGCAAATTATTTCTCAAGTAACCCATGCAGATTTCATGAGAAAACGCAAATGTATTATAAGATTATGTAACTAGATGCTATAGCGTAATGAACATGCCATGAAGAAGAACGAATTAACACAGAGAATAAATTTAGCTCTGACATTTCCTACTTTGGAGTGCTTGTTTTTACAGCTCTAGTATTCTATTAATAACTTTGTATAAATGTGTAGATGTGGCATGCCACTATGGCATTTTCCTCTCACTTTCAAACTCCAGAAGGAAGAAAATGAAACTGAGAAGCATGATTTCACCTACTTTAAAGGCAGTGTGGTACTCCATTGGAAAACATTGTTTCTGCTTAGCTGAAGATTCTTAAAATAATGGCAGGAAATCCAGTACATGTAACATCTGCAAGTGAGCTACTTCTGCCCATGTATGATTTACAACAAAGAAAATGGTGACTACAGAATTCAACTGGAATGATATTAGAAAAATCTGGGAAGCTGTTTATGGAACACAGACTCACCAATTAATTTTTATCTTAAGAATAACCATTAACAACCATTAACAAAAATGAATTTTTAGATCCTGACTGTATTTAGGCTTCTGTTATCTGCATATTTTGTTGTTATAAGGCACAGAAGCATAAGTTTGGGACTTGAGTAACGTTCAAGAGAAAAGAATTGTGATGGCTTGAGCACTGCAAACTCTTCTGGCTTTAGATGGCTGCCGACCGAAGTTTTGGTATAAAAGTATAAAAATGCAGCTAAATCACCCTGTAGGTCTCCAACTATGTTGTAGTTTGTTTGTTTGCTTGTTTTAAATTCTGTGATTCATACAATGAAACAAGTTTTACCAAATAATTTTTTTTCATTTTGGGAAGCAGAAAGGTATGGATTGACCCAATACTATGAAGGACCTGATATTTATTTCACTACAAGCAACCTTTGAAATAAGAAAGTTTTCTCATATCTTTTTTTTTTTTTTTTTTCAAAAAAAGGGTCGTTTCTTGGCTTAAAGCCAGGTTTAGGTTTCAGTTACTTTAGATTCCAGAGGCAACATTCTTGTTTGTTTGACTCTCTTTTTTTGTATGCAAATGGAGTATATTTTAGCAATAGGTAGCATTCAGGTTTGCATCCTAATTGGTGACTTAGAATGCCCAGCATTATCCTTCAGCAAAGTCAGCCTTTCATATTGAAATTCTGTAGTGTCAGAATGACTGAGAATAGATGGAAAACTATTAATTATGTTTATTTTAAACTGTCCCAGAGTTTCAATACCTCTCTCCAGGGTAGGTGAAGAGCATAGCATTTACCTACTTGTACAGATGCGATTTTATACTAATGGTTTTAAATGTCCTAATTTGTAATAATAAAAAAGAAACTGTATGACCTTTTAGATGTATATTTTCTTTTTAAAATATTTTAAATGTTTACTAGCATTTCTTTCTCTTTTTGGGTCACTGTAATTGGTTGTCTTTTAGCTGATCAGGAAGGGTCTTTGCAAGTAGAATGTTGAAAGATACATACACACATATATGTTTATATATGTGCGTATACATACATACACACATAAAAATAAATAAAGGTATAAGGCTACTATGTATTGGCTAATTCACACACAAGATCACAAGGGTTTAAGAAACTACTAGGCTAAGCAGCAGTGGCCTCACCACCCCAGTAAGACACGTGAAGAGCCTTTGCCGGCCAAGCAGCCGTCAATCAGGCAGGAAGAAGTCCTCAGTGTTGGCAGCTTGCTGTCTTGCAAATCCTCTGATACTGAAATTTTTCTGCATTTTCCCTTTAGGGTTTTAAACTTACCCATGTCACAGTTTTTTCCACCTTGAATTTTTGAGATATTAATAGTCTCTATCTCTACAGTCCTACTTCCGTCTACATTTCTTGTCTTGCATGGCCCTGCTACTCAGACTTTCTTACTGCTTTTTTTTTTAAAATGTAGCAAATACCTCTCATCTCTTAGCCATGCTATAAGTACTGGGCCTTGGATCCTTGAAAGGCAGATGCAGAATTCCCTGTCTGGGAGTGAAGAAATTACAATTATTTAGGAAGGAAAGGGTTATACAGGCATCCTGATCAAAAAATTCATTATAGTTAAATCAGTTAGCTTTATTAAAAAAAAAAACAAAAAAAAAAAAAGAAAGAAGTTTCCATTAGAAAGAAAATGTAGTGAGAATAGGACAAGCAAATGGGTTTTTCTCTTATAATAAAACATGTTAAAATAGTCCAATAATTATTTGAGATTACAGGAGGCACCTACTGCTAAGTGGTTTATTAAAACTGGCACTAGAAAAAAAAGGACTAGCCTTGGCACACAAGACCGTCAAATCCCATTATTCTCCATTTTCCATTTCTCTTGCATCTGTGCTTAAGTAGTAACATCATAGAATCATAGATTGGTTAAAGGCTGGAAAGGACCTTGAAGATCATCAAGTTCCAACCCCCCTGCCCTGGGCAGGGACACCTCCCACTAGACCAGGTTGCCCAAGGCCACGTCCAGCCTGGCCTTGAACACTTCCAGGAATGGGGCCTCAACAACCTCTCTGGGCAACCTGTTCCAGTGCCTTACAACCCTCAAAGTGAAAAATTTCTTCCTAATGTTTAATCTAAACCTGCGGTCTTCCAGTTTAAAGCCATTGCCCCTCATCCTATTGCTACATGACCTCGCAAAAAGTCCTTCCCCAGCTTTCCTGTACGCTCCCTTTAGGTACTGGAAGGCCTCAATAAGATCTCCCTGAAGACTTCCCTTAGCCAGGCTGAACAGCCCCAATTCTCTCAGCCTTTCCTTATAGGAGAGGTGCTCCAGCCCTCAGATCATCCTCATGGCCCTCCTCTGGACACACTCCAGCAGGTCCATGTCTTTCTTATGTTGGGGACTCCAGAGCTGGATGCAGTACTCCAGGTGGGGTCTCACGAGAGCGGAGTAGAGGTGCAGAATCACCTCCTTTGACCTGCTGGCCACACTTCTTCTGATGCAGCCCAGGATGTAGTTGGCCTCCTGGGCTGCAATCACATATTGCTGGCTAACAGAATCATAGAATCATAGAATTGCTGAGGTTGGAAGGGACCTTTAAGATCATCAAGTCCAACCATTAACCTACCCTAACAAAACCACTTCTAAACCATGTCCTCAAGTACCACATCTACCCTTTTTTCAAACAGCTCCAAGGATGGCAAATCCACCACCTCCCTGGGCAGCCTATTCTAATGTCTAATAACCCCTTTATAGTGAAAAATTTGTTCCTAATATCCAATCTAAACCGCGTCTGACATAACTTGAACCCATTTCCTCTTGTCCTATCACTTTTCACCAGGGAGAAGAGGTCAGCCCTCACATCTCTACAACCTCCTTACAGACAGTTGTAGAGAGTGATAAGGTCTTCCCTCAGCCTCCTCTTCTCCAGGCTAAACAACCCCAGTTCCTTCAGTAATTCCTCATAAGGCTTGTCCTCCAGACCCCTCACCAGCTTTGTAGCCCTTCTCTGGACGTGCTGTAACACCTCAATGTCCCTCGTGTAGTGAGGGCCCCAAAACTGAACACAGTAGTCATGTTGAGCTTCTCGTCAATCAGCACACCCAGGTCCCTCTCCTCAGGGCTGCTCTCCAGCTAATCCCCACCAAGCCTGTATTTGTGCTTTGGATCACCCCAACCCAGATGTAGGACCTTGCACTTGGCCTTGTTGAACTGTATGAGGTTGGCTTGGGCCCACCTCTCCAGCCTGTCCAGGTCTCTCTGGATGGCATCCCTCCCCTGCAGCGTGTCTACCTCGCCAAACAGCTTAGTATCATTGGCAAACTTGCTGAGGGTGCACTCAACCCCACTATCCATGTCCGCAACAAAGATGTTGAACAGTACAGGTCCCAGTACTGACCCCTGAGGAACGCCACTCGTCACTGCTCTCCACTTGGACATCAAGTCATTGACCGCAACTCTTTGAGTGCGACCGTCCAGCCAGTTCTTTATCCACCGAGTGGTCCATTTGTCGAATCCATGTCTCTCCAATTTAGAGACCAGGATATCGTGTGGGACGGTGTCAAATACTTTGCACAAGTCCAGATAGATGACATCCATTGCTCTTCCCTTGTCCACTGCCACTGTAACCCCTTTGTAGAAGGCCACCAAATTTGTCAGGCATGACTTGCCCTTGGTGAAGCCATGCTGGCTGTCACCAATCACCTCCTTGTTTTCTATGTGCCTCAGCAGAGTTTCCAGGAGGATCTGCTCCATGATCTTGACAGGCACAGAGGTGAGACTGACTGGCCTGTAGTTCCCCGGGTCTTCCTTATTTCCCTTTTTGAAAATAGGGATTATGTTTCCCCTTTTCCAGCCGGCAGGACTTGCCAGACCGCCATGATTTCTCAGATATGATGGCTAGTGTCTTAGCGACTTCATCTGCCAGTTCCCTCAGGACCTGCGGATGTATCTCATCTGGTCCCAGGGATTTGTGCACCTTCAGGTTCCTCTGGTGGTCTCACATTTGATCTTCACCTACAGTGGGTGGTTCTTCACTTTCCCAATCCTTGCCTTTGCATTCTGTGTCATGGGTAGTGTGGCTCCCGCCCTTGACCGTGCAGACTGAGGCAAAAAAGTCATTGAGGACCTCAGTTCTGTCTCTGTCCCAGGTAACCAGCTCTGGCATTTCCTTCCGAAGAGGGCCCACATCTTCCCTAGTCTTTCTTTTCTCGCTGACATACTTAAAGAAGGATTTTTTGTTTGACTTGATGTCCCTGGTCAGATTTAGTTCTCTCTGGGATTTAGCTTGTCTAACCTGATCCCTGGCTGCTTGAAGGATTCCTCTGTATTCCTCCCAGGGTACCCGCCCCTGTTTCTACTCCCTATTGGCCTGCTTTTTCCTTTTGGTCATGTCCAGGAGCTCCTTGTTCATCCATGCAGGCCTCCTGGCTTTTCTGCCTGCCTTCCTCTTTGTCAGGATGCATCGCTCCTGAGCTTGGAGGAGCTGATCCTTGAATCCCTACTTTCTTGGGCTCTTCTTCCCTCCAGCGCTTCATCCCGTGGCACCATACCAAGCAGATTCTTCATGAGGCCAAAGTCAGCTCTCCCAAAGTCCAGGGTGGTCAGCTTGCTGCTGATTTCATGGTCACTACAGCCCAGGCTACCCTTGAGTTTGACACTGTCTACCAGCCCCTCCTTGTTGGTAAGAACAAGGTCCAGCATAGCTCCTCTCCTCGTTGGCTCCTCAACCCCTTGGAGAAGGAAGTTGTCATCAACGCAATCCAAGAACCTCCTGGATTGCCTATGCCCGGCTGAGTTACCCTTCCAACAGATGTTGGGGTGGTTGAAGTCTCCCATAAGGACCAGGGTCTGTGAACGTGGTGCCGCCCCTATCTGTCTATAGAGGGCTTCATCCACTTGGTCTTCTTGGTCGGGTGGCCTGTAGCAGACCCCCACTGTAATGTCCCTTGCTCCCAATTTCCCTCTAATCCTGACCCATAGGCTCTCAGTTGGCTCTTTATCCATCCCTAGGCTGAGCTCCGTGCATTCCAGCTGCTCGTTAACATATAAGGCAACACCGCCTCCTCGTTTCCCTTGCCTGTCTCTCCTGAAAAGCCTGTAGCCTTCCATGACAACACTCCAGTCATAGGAATCATCCCACCATGTTTCTGTGATGCCAATGAGTTCATAGCCATGGAGGTGTGCACACATCTCTAGCTCTAGAAAGTTGGCAAATGTCTGGCAGCAACAGGTGTAGAACTGGAGTATGACAATGTTAGGTGCAATGCATATAGAAATGTCTTTTCCTTCATGTAAGCATGTGATTTTCTATATAGAACACATCTAGTACAATAATAAAGCCTACTTTTAAATCTTCTGATCTTAAGACTTGTTTTAGGAAATGTAACGCTGTTATTCTCAGCTTACAGCTGGGGAAACTAGAATCAGAAAGCCAGAACAACTTAGTCAAAGTCATAGAGGAAATGAATCACAGAGGCTGCAGGGAAGCTCATACCTTCAGTGTCAGTTCCGTATTCTGTCTGTGTGACTTCAATGCACTCTTACCCACACTTAAGGCCCCTATAGTACTCATAAGTATATGCCAAAAATCTGATACATGCTAGTCAGAACAGAGTAACTTCATATCATTAGCCACGATAAGTTCTATTGTTTGAGAAGATACTTCATTCCTAAATTAATTCACTAAAGCTGTCTAAATCAAAATAGATTTTAAAATGCAATTCAATAGAGTCATTGGTTATGTTAGGTATTTTTATTTAACCATCCATAAAATTCTTGGTCAAAAGGCAGGAGGATTTAGAAACTGAATCTTTGCCCTTCTTTCAGCTTTGGTACCAGATTAGGATGCATCCTTCACTTTCCTCACTTGCAAAGGAAGGATACAAATAAGGTATTTTCAAATTACTTGAAATCTGGACCAAAGTTATGATGGTTTTCAGACATGAATTAAAACCATGCCAGCTCCAATAGCTTCTTATATCTAGTTCCTGCATAATAATTTTTTTGATGGGAAGGGGAAGAAGGTCAGAGAGTTGAACATTAGATGTATAGGATAAGGAGCAAGGAGAGTGAAAGTAATATGATATCCTCTACATGTTTCCTCATGATGTCCCCATACGTCTTAAGATGTGAGAAGAGACACTGTTCTGATATATGGTGCAGAAATAATTGCCTTCTGTGTTCTTCAAGCACATAATGTAAAATAAAAGGGTATCTAATATTTTATACTCTTTCACCACACATATCGTAGAAGGCCTTTAAAAGATTTGTGAAAGATCCTGTAATGTGATTTATTTTTTTGGCAGCAGTGGGGTCATTGAAGTACCTCGGACTGTCTTCTGAAGGTTAATTAATTTTATGCTAAGAAGCTAGTCTTTCAGAAGCAGCCATCTAGTGGAAATAGAAAAGTCTTTAATTAACAAACATCAGATCTCATACTCAGTAGAGTTATATGAAGACACATAAACCTGCAGTCTTTATATTATCTCACGATATAATTATTCCTCCATATCCTCCACTACCACTGGTTTTCATCAAAAAAAAAAACCCAAAACCTTTGTGCTTCAAATTGGATCTTGCTTTTTATTAAACTGCTGCTAATACTAGAAGAATACTTCAGAATATAGAAATCTTAAGAAGATTTTTTTCTTTGGAATTTCATATAAAATAATGAATATTAAACTCTTTGCTTTCAAAGACTGATTTTATTTCTGTGTTCTTAATTCCAAACATTAAGAAGCAATATTCTAAGAAACTATTGATCTATTTTTTAAGCAAATCTCAAGAGAAATGCAAAAATATTTTGCTGTCAATGTCCGGAAAGGTTATTAATACATTGCAGAGCATGGATTGTGTAGAACATGAATCACTACAATTTGAGATAAATATTTATTACAGTTAAGCTTTTGGGTTCTGTCTTAAATTACAGCTTCACTCTGCTAAGTATTTAAAATGTATATAGTGAGGGATAGTTCTCTCTTAGGCTATGTTTTTAATAGGTGAGACAGATTATGGGCAGGGCAGGGCAGGGCAGGGCATGGGAGCAAAAGACCAAAAGAAATGAAATTACCTTCCCCCACATCATGCAGCACCCAGTACCTGGTAGTACTCAGAGGTTCTCCCCAGGTCCCTGGAGTTCAATTTACTCCTCTACACATTGCATTATGTTTTCTCAAATTAAATAAAAATAATAATCTGAGAATTAAAAGGTAGGTAAAGTAAAAAAGGAAACACCCCGTGGGCTTTCCAGGACATATTAAAAATATTTGCTCAGTGCTAAAATAGTACTTGTTGGCCATGGTGTGGGAGGATGTTTTTTTCTGTTTTTACAAAAATTTGCCAGTGAGTAATTATAACTGAAAAAATGTAAAATAAGTCAGTGAACTCTTTCCTTTTATACACATCGGAAAGATGAAAGAATATCAGTGATACAAACCAAAAAACACAGAGCCACCCTATGAAATAAATCTGTAGCTCAGTGTTCTGCAGAGGGTCAGCTAGGGTATGCTGTTTCAGTTCTGTACATTCCTTCTCTAAACATTGACAGAACTGATTATTTTAACCTCAGATGGTGACTAGGGAAAGCATTTAGGCTTCTGTAGGTTCCTTTAGTGCTGTAGACAACACTTTCGCTGCACGGCCCCTCAGGGATGGAGGGTAGGCTAAAAAGAGAAGCCAATTTATTGAGATCTTGGCATAGGATAATGCTCACATGTGGAGTCTAATCTTCTGAACAGGATGGTCATTCACTGTTCAGTGAAGGTGGGTGGCTGCATTGCTGACAGCAACATCTTTAGCTGTATTGCGTAAGAGCCTCCAAGCTGCTTGTTTTCCTTATTTCTTATTCTCCATATGACCATGGTCCTATAAGACACCCCAGTACATGCATCATCCATCTCTATTAATTATGGTATTTACATATAAAATATCTCTTAAATATCTCAACTGGGTACATAAGACTATTCTCTAATTTTTCGGCATCTACATCAATCATTTCTACTGTTTATTGTGGTTAACCTTGGATGGCTGCCACACGCCCACTCAGCCACTCTCTCACTCCCCCTCCTCAACAGGGTGGGGGGTAGAAAACAAGATGAAAAAGATCATGGGTTGAGATAAGGACAGTGAAATCACTTACCAATTACTGTCACGGGCAAAACAGACGACTTTGAAAAAAATCATTTAATTTATTGCCAATTAGAATAGTGTTGGATGGTGAGAAACAAAGACAAAAATTAAAATGACACCTTTCCCCTCCTTGTCCCAAGGTCAACTTCAGTCTTCCCCCTGCAAGCGGTGCTGGGTGATGGGGAAAGTGGGGCTGCTGTCAGTCCGCAATGGCTCCTCTCTGCCACTCCTTCCTTCTCACAATTTTCCCCTGCTCCAGCCTGGGTCCTTCCCACAGGGTGAAGTCCTTCAGGATAAGCCTGCTCCAGCGTGGGGTTGTCCACAGGCTGCAGCATGGATATCTGCTGCACCATACTTTCTCCAGGGGCTCCAGGGGCCTTCTCCCTGCTGAGGCACCTGGAGCACCTCCTCCCCCTTCTCTGTCCTCCTTGGTGCTCACTGTGATGTTTTCCCCTCAGCCCCGGCTGCCGGGCAGCGTTTTGCCCTTTCTGACAGAGGCTTTCCCCACAGCGCCACCATGGTGGCTGCGAGGCTCAGCCATGTCCTACGGTGGGTCGGTTGGAGCCGGCTGTGTCTGGCTCAGGGCAGCCCCAGCTGCTCCACACAGGGGCCGTGCAGCAGGCCAGCCTGCCAGCACCTGGGCATCCAATACAAATGTCTTATCTACGTACAATTTGATCATTTCCACAACAGGACTATCTAGGACTCTCCAGGTCACTCCGCCAAGGATGTTGACCAGCACATTTAAGGTGCTGGGAGCTCAAGCAATTGCACAGTTTCAAGTTTGTCACCAGCTGCTCCACACAGGGGCCGTGCAGCAGGCCAGCCTGCCAGCACCTGGGCATCCAATACAAATGTCTTATCTACGTACAATTTGATCATTTCCACAACAGGACTATCTAGGACTCTCCAGGTCACTCCGCCAAGGATGTTGACCAGCACATTTAAGGTGCTGGGAGCTCAAGCAATTGCACAGTTTCAAGTTTGTCCTCTCTTTCAAACCAGGCGATCACGTTGCCTGTGCAGACAAGCAGCTATGGAGTTGCTGCTTGTTCACTCAGGGAGTTAACCACAGCTTAAGAGCAGCGGGTGTGCACACAGGCCCAAAGAGCCAGTTAAACCACAACAGAAGCTCTAGAAGAAGCCTGAGTCTCCTACTTATGTCTCATTTAGGTCTTGGCACACTCTAAGTGCTCAGTAGGAGCAAGATTCACCATTCCATGCCTAATGCTACCTCCCAACATGAGGTGGTAAGCCTTCCAGCAGGGCAGTGCACTCCCGCCTCTCAGTACCCCTGGTTCTCCATGGCAGCCGTCTTGCCTGGCTGAGGGGACAACCAGAAGGCATGGTATCAGTGCACACCTGTGTCCCACGGTAGTTTATGAAAGCAGTCCTGAGACAAGACGATTTTCTTAGCTCGCTGCTAAGAAGAGCGGCTGCGTTGAGGTCTGTTCCCATTTTAGTTACTCAAATGCATGCCTTCATGTCTGTTTTATGGAGCGGGTTGAAAGGCTAATATTTTAAATGTAATTATTCGGTTTAAGAATCTTTCAACAGATAATGTTATCTGAATCTTCTCATCATGCCTATCTCATCAAATTATTTTAGAACTTGACTTTTAAGTTTCTGTAGCACTTCCATTTTACTTTGAAATCATTAGAGTATGAAGACAGCCATATGTCTTGATTTGGAAGTAATATTAGAAATGTAAAGGGTGGATAAAAGAGGAAAACATTAAAAATTCACTAATTTAAGTATTTAAAACAGGCAACCTCTGATTCACCTAAATTAACTATGATTTTCCTGTACGAAACTTTTCATTCTTGGTCAGACCAAAAGAAGCATTTAATTACTTATTCCACATCTTAATTAGCTATCTCCCAGATAACATTCCTTTTTTACCTCAGCCAAATTCATCTTGAACTTCCAAGATAACTGTTTGTTCTTAGTAGTTTCAATTTGGACTCTATCCTTAATCTCATCCAAGTTAAGTCAAAGGCTATACGTCCCCGGAAGAAAGATGCTTTAAGGTGTTTGCCCAGTCTCAGAAAAAAGTTGGGCATTCTTAGGCAGAAATATTCTCTATGTCATCAATATTATCAACAATTTTCATGATTACATCTTGGAAAAAAATTAAAGGTCTTTTTTTGGGGAGGAGTAGGTTGTAATTTACTTGTATACACCTGGTTTAAGTTCTTAAGAATAACTAGGCATGCACTGTGGTGTTTTTGCATTGTGTATTCTTGCCTGTCTCCTGTCCTTTGCATTGCAGAGCAGTGTAAGTCAACATTTCTAAGGACAGACATCTCACAGTCCATCCTCACCCTGGCCTTGCTGCTGTTGAGGAAACTTTCAGTTTGTTGACAGTGGCTAATGATTCATTTGTTGAGGAAGGGTTTTCTAATCTGGGTGAGAGCTGTCACGTATGGGATAACTTTGTTCTCAGAGACAGACAGTTAGTATTGTGTTGCAGAACTTCCTGGGGTATAGGAATTGTTTTATTGATTCCATACAGACAGGGAACACAACTGAACTAGTATCCTGTCTTTGATTGTTGGCAGAGATACGTGTTTAAAGGTGAGTACGTGCTCCAGTGGCTGAAATGGTATTATCTGGAATTTAAGAAAACAAAAGAATTATGTGTTTCACATACTTCTGACCAAAGCTATCATTGTCTCTGAAGTTTCTTTACTGGCACAAGGCAAAAATGGTGGGGGTGTATTCTGTTTCTTGCTCTTTTGTTACTTTTTTAAGGACATGATACTTCAATAGAAAAAGATTGATAGATTTCTACAGAATCTTAGAAAATAGCAAGATTTACAGTGTACAAAATTACTCTGAATGCTGTATTCAGACAGCAAGTTGTTTCATTCAATATGTTAACTCTGAGATGCTATTAAAAATAGGAAAGACTCAGCAAAACACATTTTCTAAGCATATGCTTTAGAATCATGAGAAGTAGAGATAGTATTTTTTTTTCTTTTTTCTTTTCTTTTTTCTTTTTTTTAATGTACATACAAGTATTTGCCAACCTTCAAGATGATTTCTTAGGAAACAGTCCAGAAAAGCCAACATGTAAGTATATCTGAGGACATTGTTAGACTTTTGAAAAAGGCAGCAAGGACTTCCTATATTTAGTATGTATGATTGTAAAAGGAAACAGTAAGATTGGAGGATCTAAAGGTAGACACTGATGTTTAGATTTCCATTCCGCATCACTGAGATTTAAATGATTAAGTGTAGGAATACTTGCATCACAGTTCTTAGCTTTGTGATAATTCTTCTCACCAATGGCACAGCTGGAATCTTGCAAAAATGAATAATAAAACTTTCAACTTCCTTTTCTGTTATTCATGAAATTTTCAAGGTTCAGAAGCTTTGTAATTCCTGGCCAAAATCCAAACAGCTAAAAAATGCTACTAATCCAGTTGTACAGTGAAATGCAACTAATAATTTGTGTTTGAACCTCTTGCCATGTTAGTGGTTTTGATGTTCTGTTCTCAGCTTTTTTAGAGGTGGCATGAAGGAAAGAATCCATGAACAGCCTGCATGCCTACATACTTGTAATGGCGCAGCAATCTCTAGTTCTAAACCTAGTGAAAAGCTAATGGACTATAGCACAAATGCTGGTATCCGAAAATGACAATTCAAGGAGTGGATCTATGGCTAGCAGCTCATGTTCACTTTTACATGAGGGATAATGCTTATTTCACCAAAGGCATGAAATTCTAATGCAATTCTAAGGTAAGACTTCATACCTGTGCTGAAGGCCAATACAACATCTAGGTTTACTGCAAGTATCTTTTTAATATGAGGGCCAAAACTAATACAACAACATTTCCTGGATCCCCTGCGAGGGGTAAATTTTGTTCAGAGTGCAAAGAAGTGACACACTTCAAATATTTAGCAATCCATGTCAGCATGCTTGTTAGCATGATTTTGACTCAGCTAACTAGTAGTGTGCATGATAACGAAGTTGCAAAGAGCAGGGTGACAACTGTTGATAAGGACAAGTATGAGAAAGAGAGAACATTTAAGGAGTGTGAAAAAGCAGCGCCTACAATTGACACAGAGGGGGAACAGGAATGAAAATAGATTTTCAGATTCCCTGTGTTTTCAAGTTCAGAGCTCCTTGCTATCCCAGTTTTTACCATTCCAAATATAATGAGAAATGGTGGAACGCACAACGAACACAAGCTTACTGTGTTGCTAGCCTGTAGGTTTCATTCACCCAAACTGTCAAATAGGCTGACACATTCTCCAGCATGAAAACTATCCTTCTGCTTAAGGTGAGAATATGCAAATTACTCATTTATGCAAATTATTTCCTGTAAGAATTTACATAAATGTGAGACATGGAGGTGTGCAAAATGCTGTAGTTATATAAGACAACCAACCTCTAAACAGATTAATTTGTTTTAAATATATTTCTCATTTCTATGTCCTGTTCTATAAGTTATTTAAGCATATGTAGGATTTTCAGTCTTACAATTATAAAATGAATTCAATTTAATTTCAGTTCTTACTGCTACCAAAACTAAGAACTTGCTATTCCCTGTGTGAAGATTCATTACAGAAGCGGATCAAAACTGCGTTGGGGTCAGTGGGGCTCTGGAAAAACAAGTGGACTTTTCCCGCCCACTCAATTCTGTCTCCACTTATACCACTCACTCAGTACTCACTACTACAGATCCAAAAGAAACAAGCTAGCTGTTAAGACGAAGAATCTATTCCATCTATACATGTATGTATTTATCAATATAATGAATGCCAGCATACTTAACTCATAGATACATACACAATGATAGTTCAAAAAATATGAATGAGGTCTTCTTGAAATACTTACTGGATTTGTCTGGATTTTACCTCTTTTTTTGAGGCAGGAATTAACTAGAAACGAGGAATTCCTTTTGTTTTCCTCTTCCTTAGCAAAGAATTTCTGAAAAACAGAAAAGTTTACACTTCTTGGTCACTATAAGAAGTATGTCACCTTAAAATGCTACAAACCTCTGAGGCCATATCCTGCAACCTTGGAGTATAGGCATAGAACCTTGGTGTAAGGTTTACTTCACTAAAGCCGTTTTGTGGTTTGATTCATTTGGAAAAAAATGTGGCACAATAGGATAAAGTAGATCAGAAATGAATTGCCCTGTTAGCGTTAAGTGGGGAGGTGTGAAGAGCGCCTTTTCACTTTCTGGTTAGTACAAGCCAATACTTCAGTTCTCCCTGTTGACCAAGTAACTATAATTACTTCCCAAGTAACACATAGGCACAAAAAATGCTTTATAGGGCAGAAATTTCTTAGGTTCAAATAAAGGATCGATATCCTGAGCTTATATGCCATTTCAGGTTTAAAAATCTTGACGAATATTGATAATTTTATATTAACCTTTTCTGGACTGAAGCTCTTGAAAGGCCCATATTCCCTATTGCTGTGAATCAAAGGTGTTAGTGAACAGCTATGGTATAGTGGTACATTATTAACCAACTACAAGCTACCGAATGTTCTCACAGTGGCAGCTTTTCAGTTTCCAAAATGTCCTTGAGCATCTAAAGTTCTGAACAGATGTGACTACATCCAAACTGCTGTACTAAGTAACGTGCAAGTGCCATAAATATTTCAAGGTTTTTAAATATTGTCTCTAAATTCAAAAAATACCACAATGAATACTGTTTGGCACTACTCCAATGACATAAGTATAGCTTCAAGGGAGGAATTTGGATAATGGCTGAGTCAAAGATGACAAGACAATGGCACAAAGCCTTGCTGCTGTTTAAAAGATTTAAATAACTCTACTGAGGCTGGATAAAAGGACGAGTTTAGACAGCAGAATTAAAACCTTCCTGACATGATCCTGTTAAGATAGAAACTTACTGGTAAGTTTGGGTTTGGTGTTGAGCATTTTTAGTTCACCTTTAAACAAGTGGAACTCCAGTGACTTCAGTAGTATTAGTTCTGATTTATGCTAGTATAAATGAGAGAAGAACCTACCCATATGTCTTCCTGCATGCCTGTAATAAATCCTGCAGGCTATTGGTGCTATATAAATAATATGTTAGGTTAGGGATAAATTGCCAGACAGAGGGTTACATATAAATATTGTCAGAAATAGGGTTTATAAGGTGATTTTTGTGCCATAGCTTACAAATAATGTCATCACATACAACTTTTTCACAGAATATTCAGGAAAAGAATGAAATAACAGAAATTCCATTTCTACCATGAAGGGAAGAGAATTTGGAGTTCAAGTGAAATTTCCAAGCAATCTGTGTCCACATGCAGAAGCTTTATTTCCTAGTTGTGATTTCTGTGTGCATCTTACTATCTACCTTTTGTTCTTTTTCTTGTAATAGTGGTTACAACAATATAGAAAAGACAACTGCCCCTTGCAGCCTTCAGTTAGAAACATTTCTATTCAAACAGTCAAAGATTCTTTGCAAATTCTGGACTCATATGCATCTAGATTTCAATAATGGATGGGGATTTGGCTTTTTTTTGCTTTTGTCTCCTTCCACCACTACCACCAACACCACCCCTGCTTAATTTTGTCAATGCCATTTACAGAGCATTTAACTTTGAAGAAAAAATCAGTACTTTTCAATATATCGCCTAGAGGTTGCAGTGAAAGCTTTTCATTTAGAAGTTTGCTAAATTGTAAATAAAGAAGATATGATGAACTTCAAGAGCCAGTATCAAATTTATACCTCTCTTTTTGTTAATGTTCTAGGCTCAGATTTTCCTGATTTTTTTTTTCTTTGCATGTGTGAATACATTTAAGCACTGTAAATTTGACAAAAATTGCTTTTCCCTGGCAATCTCTCAAGTGCTAGCATGGAAAAAAAGTATCTACTTTATTTGATCCATGTACACCACGTTCACTGAAGTCCTACTGGGTGACATAAGGACCAGTACATGTACTTTTTTCTGATTTAAGGTGGGTTTTTTTAAAAGTGATTTCATATCCCATTGAGAACTTTTAATTCTTAACAATTCGATCAAACCAGAGCAGTCTTAAAACATACTCCATTGTAGCACATGGAGGAGCATCATCACAAGCCTGAGCTTATAGCATCCATTCTAATACAGATCAAAACATTCAGCTGTTAGTGGAAGGAAGCAAAGGTTAGAGATGTATAAAACCTTGAGGTTGGCATAAAGAGGGCAATTACTGTAGAAGAAATAATACTTAGGGAAGGCTGCCATAAAAAGAATCACAGACATGGTCTTTTTTTGAACACAGGCTTTAGTATATTTTGTGAGATATTTGGTTTTGGTTTGGGGTTTTTTTTGAGGGTAGGGGTGGTTGATGTAGAGATCTTAGAGATTTTAAAGAAGAAATGAAACAATGGTGAGATAAGAAAAACTATATATTTGTGTCTCGTAACCCACTAATAAAAAAAACATTGCCTCCAGTGACTTACTTTAGTTAAGGAAATTATTGGAAATAAGTTAAGGAACTTCACATGCTGGGTGAAGTTTATAGTATGCCAGAAGAAAGGAGTGAATAAGACACTAATCTTGGGAGAAATCTTAATACTTAATTCTGAGTAGGCTAAGTGAATATAGAACTTCAGAGTTCATTTCAACCCTAAGAGGCTGGTTTGCAGAAGATCAAAGTATCTAAGTGACCTATTAAGAAGGAAAAATGGCTGTCTTCACTCAGCTTGTCCACGTCTTCACATAGCTCTGAGTTTAATGGGAAATGCAAGGCTTCAGTACCTCTAGAAAACCGATTCATTCATATGTTTTCAATCAGACAGCAAAAGACATTTTGATTTTTGGGGTTTCTCCCTAAGTCACCAACTTCTAGACCAATTCACAAGCCTTAGCCCTCAGACTTCCTCCACAACTAAAATAGTCACATGAAACTGAGGAGGACATGAGTTTGGTCCTTAGTATTATTATATGACCAGCTGCAGATCTAAGCTTTCATGGATTGCCCATGGTCCACAATTTGTGGATACAGTTGCTGTCTCACAAGTTCAATTCATTTTTATTTTCTTTTTTTATCTCAAAGTTTATATTCATCCTTATTGTTCCTTTTGAACATTTTTCAATGTGTGAACGTTAGGGTGGCTTTAGTTCTGTCACTTTTTTATATTATGATTGTTAAGAATTGATTCCGGTTAAGATGAAATTTGTAATTGATTGGCTTATTTTACTTTCTGTACATTTTACTAATACACGTAGGTTTTACTTCCAGTTTTCTGGTATAAGATGCTATGTATTCTTGATGGTGTGTCTGAAGAACATCCATAAAGGCTAGAATGATTTATGTGCATAGTAAAAGGCATCTACTGAGGCCACTTTTAATCACCCTCTGCTAAGTAAACTGATTCCCAGGAATCTGTAGAAGTAGAGGTAGAATAAATTCAAGATAAATTCAAATTTCTTGGATGGTTATCATGAAGACTGTTCTTCCTTTGGGATGTAAATTATTTTAACACTACATTCAGTACCGTTTTGTATTGCTGTTTCTTTTTATAGCTATACCCTATCATTTTGCACAAGTTCTCAATGACACATCTGTTAAAGGATGCAAAAGTCTTGTGGAATATTCATGTGACTGATGGATTGGATCCCTGCTTTCATTCACTTTCTGAAAAGCCAAGCTAAACTTCTGCTATAATCAAAGCCCACAAATAAGTTTTGTGGTCATGTCATGTCCTATCAAGGAAAATTAACGTTAGTTCACAGTTTATCAGAATAAATCATGATGAATATTTAGCAAGAGCTATCTTGATAGATTTTGGATCTTACTCAAGATTAATCAGAGCTGAAAATTTTGAAATTTGAGGTAATTATTTAAGGATCACATTCTACCAAGCTCAGATTGTCTGTTTTTACTCCTACAGACTTTAAATTCACTTCCACATTTTGAGATTGAGCAAGCTCTATCTTGTGAATATCTATTTTCTCACTTGATGAGAGAGGTTGTGATCCTTCATAAGCTGCCAACACTGTTCCACATATGAAGGGATGGATATGGATGCAATCAGCTAAGCTGGCCTCAGCACAGTCAGATGTGGTCATGGGACTAAGGAAAGTGCAGATTTCAGATTAGGAATGGAAAACCTGTGTTTTGCTGCAGTGACCAGGGAAAAGAACAATTCCTGGGAGAAATCCTGGAAAGAGTACCATAGCCTACAATAAGCTGAGACAGAAATCCCAAAGATAAGATTTACACGTGGTCAAATACAAAAGAAAAAGGTATGATTGTTTTAGAGGCTTCAGAAAGAGTTGAACTTGAACAATAATTGTCTTACAATTTGTTTATGTGTTAAGAAACCATATCATTTTCTAGAAAACAGATTTTGACTTGAAATATCTGTTTCTGTGATAACTGCTAAACTAAGAACGCAGAAGCTGGCACATCGTCAGATATCATTAAGGAGAAAAAGTGTGATGATTCTGTGAAGATATTCTATTACTGTGTGACAGGTTTGAAAGGTAGTCTTTTAAATGCAAGCAATCCATCAAATTAATTTTTCAAGGGAATATTGATCATAATGCAAGGAAAGGGTATGATCTCAGTTCATCTTATTTCTATGGTAAGTCTTAGACATCTGGTTTCAGAAAAAAACTGACTGAGTTTATTCTGAGCCATGATATGTCTCTCTTTGTGGTGTTCAAGATGGGGAGGATTTCCTCTGGCTTTCATTTGTTGTTTTTTTTTTTTTTTCTTTTCTTATTCCATTATTCCTGCAAACCCTATTAAGAAAAGTGAAAGATGCACCAATCTTGGATTTGATTTTGGAGTTCTTTCACAAAAAGAAAAACTAAGGAAATTAGGAAGGAACAAGGGAAAAGGAAAGCAGTAAGGAAATAAGGAAAGGAAATAAGGAAAATAAGAAGGAAGAGAAATGATGTAATGTTCAGGGAATAGTATCAGAGAACTTCTCTGCTAACTCTTGAAAGAGGAAAGGAAGGCATTCTAATTTGACTCCTTGATTCTTCTGAAATCTCATTTTTTATGCATAGTAACTTTAATGTATTAAGCAAAAAGTCAATTAAAAAATTCAGAATTTCAGAATTTAAAACAGATTCAGAAGTTAAAAGGAGTTTTCTACAGCATGAAAAATAATAGCTTCCAAAGAAACTGAATTGTCTTGAAAGGTTGTTTGCAGGGACATCCTTTTTTTTTTTTTTTTTTTTTTTTCCTGTGCAGCATGAGTCCTTAATTTAGTCCTGTCGGTGTACTCCCATTTGTATTCATTATGCAGATTCGTAACAATTTTTCTTTTAAAATTCAGTATTCTTCACGTGGCTTCTTCAGTGATACTGAAATGTAATAAATAAAAGTGTCTCACAAGGTCATTTGTTGCCACTCCTATATTAATAAGCTGAGTTTTGTCCCAATTCCATATGGAAGAATTACTTCTGCTGTAAAGGTGAACCATAGATTCTGAGGACAGCTCATGGTGATCTATCATAAGTCTCACAATGTAAGTGAGCACAGTCTTCTCTCTGATAAGCAGTTATTGTAGGTATCCAGCATTACTGTTTATGCAAATATTGCCATTCCCATATGAGATACTTGTAAGAAAAAAAAAAAGTATCTTTCTTTTTCCCCAGAAAACTCTTATTTTTCTTTTTTAAATTAGTTGATTGGGTTTTGGACTCTAATGTTTTAAATAGTGCAGTGTGGAATAGAAAATGTTAAAGTTATTAGTAAATCATTACTGAGAAGTTTTAATTCCTTACGGTTCTACCTGTTTATTAATTTATATTTATTACTATAAATGTTCACATGTCTATAACCTTAAGAATCTTTGATCTAAAGCAGAGGAGAATCTTTGATCTAAAGTAATTTCAGCAAAAGAAACTTCCAGCAAAGGAACTAGATTTGTTTCTTTCATGAGGAGGAATAGCCCTACTTTATTCATAAATCAACAGAAGGCAAGACACAAAAATAAAAGTATTTATCTTCAGAAAATACAAGGTCATGGAAAAAAAAGAAGAAAAGCAGTCTAATATTATACAGTCTTACCAAACTGCGCATGTGTTTGTGTTAGTCTTCTGTGTCTCCTGGATAGCATTCAAGTATAGGAAAGTGAAGGAGGATCTTGAAATTTAAATTCATGACCTGAAATATAAATCGGTACTTTGGTGACAGAACAGGATAATTCAAAAATGGAATATTAATTTGAAGAGGAATATCTTGCTCAGGAAGGACAGGAAGGAATAAAGAAACAGCTGCTACTTCATATATCAGAGATGTATACACTTGTTCTCAGGTACATCACACAGGAAGACTAAAAATGCTGATAATACCTTACATCGCTAACCTTAGGTATCAGATGGATAGGGCTTTTCATGCACAAATGCAAAGTCATTCAGAGCACTGGCTTCAACATAAAAGTAAATCAAAACATCTGTTTTCAGGGAGATACTTTGGGTCTCAGGGTGGAAATCAGTGCCTAATCACAGCCACTGAATTTAGTATTTTAGGTGCTGTACAGAAGGACCTGTTGCTGCCCCTGCAAAAGGGTTAGAACAGTCCACTGGTCCCAAGTCACATCTCCAGCCTCATATAGATATCTCAAAAACCCTGACATGTCTAAAATTAACTAGTTTTATGAACTCCTGCTTGTTTATAGGACAAGTTGAAAAAAGAGATTAGAGATATGCTTCTCATCTACCATGGATATAACTTTAATAATGCTGAATAGCATTATTGGACAAGGTTGTCCAGGCATCCAGGCACTTGGACAAGGATGGCCAGGAGGTGACAGAGTTAAAAAATTTTAGGACAACAAGGAGAATTAATAAAAACAGTAAAATAATGGATTTAGAAAAAATTACTTCACTTGCCTTGGAAAATGAGCTGATGAGCTCTTCTGGGAAGCTGCTCCAAGACAAAATAATAATGAAGATGATGATGATGATTACAATAATATTTCTTTAAGGAAATGTCAGTTCCACAAGGTTCAAATGCAACCAATTAAATTAAGAAGGAAAGATAGAAGGAATAGCAAGAGATCGACTTGGCCAATGCATAAAGTATTTTAATTTACTTCATATAAAACAGTGGAAGGATGAGGACAGAAATTCAGTGTAAGTTTACATGAAAAAAATCAAGAAAGTCAAGGCATTCTGTTCAAGATGGTGCCAGTAAAGGATGTCAAGAATATGTAATAAAATATTGTCAATGTATTGTAGAGAGAGAAGAAATAAATAGAGGATCATGTTTCTTCTTCCCAGAGAAAGAAAAAAAATATTGGTTATGGTCCTGAGAAATTCAAGATATTTAATGCCATTATGCATTAGTGTTCACCAAAATGTTCAAATGTGACCAGATGGCTGAAACAATTAGAAACAGCAACGGAAGAATAAAACCTCAGTCCTCAGTAGTTAAATAACAGATTAGAGTGTATTTATATGAATCAGATGTTTTCACATCATCTGGAGTGATAAGATGGATGGCTAATAAGACCCTCAAGTCATTAGCAATTACCTTACAGAACTCATGTAAAATATATGCAGACCTACAAAAGTAAAAAAGGGAACTAATCGAAATTATTTTATTTTCTTTACAACTTTACAATTCACTTCTTCATCTCAGGTTGTTCTTCTCTGTTCCTTCCTCTCGGATCATCAATTGCCCCTCTGCTGTGTTTGTCGCATGTTAGTATTAATCTAAATGGATCTTAATTAACCAAAAAAATGTAATGGTTTAAGAGCTGGTTGTGTCCAAATGTACAGAAATGTGCTCGTGCCTCAACCCCCACCACAAGTTTCAGCTGTTCCAGGTTATAATCACAATTTAAAGAAGGAATATAGGCATAAAAATTACATCTACAATAGAGAAAGAACCATGTATTCACATTTCAGTTGTTCTGTTCCCCAGGCTCAAGTCTCACTTAATCTGAGCAGCCAGCTAATGAGTGGGAGCAGTAAAGCATGGTGACATGCCACCTCTGCACAATGCTACAGAAGGTTAATCTGTGGGTGGGCAGAGAGTTGGGCACAATTTTGTCTTAAATTGCTGATGCCAGAGCTCATCTGCCAGAGCCTGAAAGGACTTCCCCCAAGGTGCAAAGCAATGTATTATCAGCTTTTGAAATGATTCAGTTTTCTGAACTCTTTTAAACATGAATCTGACTGTAAAGAAAGAATGATTAGTCAGTTCCTCCCTGCACCAAGTTCAGTCCTTTGCCCACAGTTCAATACAGACAGGGAAGCGACTAACTTGTCATTTTTCTTTTACCGACAGCTGATGGGATATAATTGGTGAGGGAGAAAATGAACAGCCACCTATAATTTATAAAGTCTTGAGGCTGGCAAAAAAATGGGGGACAAATCATTCAAAGGAAAGCAGGAGAAACTCAAGGCAATGGAAAACCGGGGAAGAATTGGAAAACAATCACTTTAAAAAGAAAAGGAGAAAAAAGTTGTGGCGAAACTGGAAAAGAACAAATGAAAGGGAAACAAGGTGAGATTTACTAAGATGTGCCATCATTCATTTTAAAGTTAAGTAATTGAGAAGAAATGGGTACATGTATACACAAAAGTAGAGACACAGCAGAACAAACTAGAAGCTCGCCTGGGAGTTCTTTAAGTACATAAATATAATTTTAGGACAAAGTTACTACAATTTGCCTCTCAGTAAGGATTCTTAGCTCAGGCACAGTGTTGTACTGTGGCAGTTGCCTACCTTATTGCTTGCATCTGACCAATTAGCTCACACAAATGAGAGTTAGGGTACCATTGTTTTCTTGGAACATCTTTGCAATAGCATCTTGTTGTCCTTACTACAGCCTTTAAGAGAAATTTTCACTGAGGTTCCTGATGACTAGTGCAACATCATGTAGACAGACTGTCATAAAGCAGGTAATTGAATGCAATTTGACACATCCTTGGCCAAGTCAGATCCTGCTGAATCATTTTGTCTTCTTTCAGGCATGAAAGAAGATAAGATTTGATTGCAATAATAATTTTAATAGTATATGCACATACTTCCTTATGTAGCATACACGGTACTGTTGTGGGTCAATCCCATTAGGCAGCTAAGCCCCATCCAGTTGTTCGCTCATTCCCCCCAAAGTGCAATGGGGAGAGAATCAGAAGGGTAAAAGTGAGAAAACTTGTGGGTTGCGTTAAAAACAGTTTAATAGGTAAGGCAAAATCTACTCATGCAAGCAAAGCAAAACAAGTAATTCAGTCACTGCTTCCCATGGGCAGGCAGGTGTTCAGCCACCTCCAGGAAAGCAGGGCTCCATCATACATAATGGTTACTTGGGAAGACAAACACCGTACCTCCAAGCATCCCCCCCTTCCTTCTTCTTCCCCCAGCTTTATATACTGAGCATATCATCATATGGTATAGGATATCCCTTTGATCAGTTGGGGTCAGCTGTCCCAGCTGTGTCCCCTCCCAACTTCTTGTGCACCCCCCGCCTACTCACCAGAGGGATGGTGCAAGAAGCAGAAAAGGCCTTGATGTTGTGTAAGCACTGCTCAGTGACAGATATAGCACTGGTGCGTTATCAACACTGTTTTCATCACAAACCCAAAACATAGGACCATAAGAGCTATTATGAAGAAAATTATTCTAGCCAAAATAAGTACAAGTACCTTTATATCGTATCTGTATAGTAAGTTGCTTTATTTTCATTATGTGTAAAATAAGTTAGTAATTGCAGCCTATCTGCTTTAGATTGACTTCGGGAGAAATATATAATCTTACATTCATCACCATTATCCATTTAGGATGTTCAGAAAAAATAACCCCTAGATGTGATGGAGATGATCCGTAATCAATTTATAATTAAGATCTTACCTTATTTACCCAACTGACACAGTTCTGGACAACCTGCTATGGCTGACACTGCTTGAGAAGGTGGTTTGGACTAGATGATCTCCAGAGGTCCCTTTCTGCCTTAGTGATTCTGCTATTATAGCTAGATATGGGTCCCAGCTGTAACAAGCACTATCTAATAAAAAAGGATGCAAAAGAACAATAGCTTTCTTTTCTCTTTTACTTTATTCCTACCCTTTCCAAAGTTTCCCTGTACCATGTCTCCTGGTCATCTATCCCTTTACAACTCAGTAATAATGTGTTTTTTAAAGAATTTCTGTTAACCCATTCCTTTTTTTTTCCCTTCAGACTGGAATGAAGCACACACTGGGACATAAACCTAACAGTTCAAATATGGATCTGAACTTTCTTGAAGTTAAGGCATATTTGAATCTAGGCTTTTGACAGTTATTTTGGAAGGGAAGATCTGGGTGCTAGAATCAAGCAGGCAAAAAGACAAGGAATGGACATTGAAGACAAATTACTATTGTGTCCTTTCATAAAGGCAAAAGAAAATCTCTTCAGTGTTTTTATCAATGCCTGGACACAGGAGTTGAGTGCACACTAAAGACATTTGCCAATGATACTATATTAGGAGGACCCGTTGATCCCCTCAAGGGTAAAGAGTCCTTACAACGTGATTTTGATAGATTAGAGCGCTGAGCAATCACCAACTGTATGAAATTTAACAAGAACAAATGCTGTATTCTGCACATGGAATGGTTTAATCCTGGGTGTACGGCAAGAGTCGGGGACAAGAGGCTGGACTGCAGCCCTGCAAAAAGGGATCTGGGGGTGATCTGGGGGTTTTGATTGACAGTAAACTTAATAGGAGTCAACATTATGTCCTGGTGGCCAAAAGGGTCAAGCACAGTACAGCTAACCAGTTGAAAGAAGTGATTGTCCCACTATACTCAGCATTGGGGCAGCCTCACCTTGACTACTGTGTATAGTTTTGGGCTCTTTTTATATAAGGATATGAAAGTATTAGAGTGTGTCCGAAGAAGAGCAACAATGATAGGTATATGGTTTAACACTAGAAATACGGTTTGAATTTTTGGTTGCCCTGTGTGGAGTCAGGAATTGGATGCAGTGATCATCATGGGTCCCTTCTATGGTTCTATGAAAGATGTTTCACTTTTTTAGGTTTTAGCATTCATACTTCGGTAGTAGACTGGTCTCCAGTCTGATCTTTGTAAGCTTTTACCTTCAGGTCTTCATTATTTGAGGTGTAGTAGCATAAGCCAAAGTTATCAACCTATTATCTCCCAGCTGAGCCATCTTGACTGACAATACATGTACTTATGAAATACTCAGCTTTCAAAATAATATATATTGTTCTGTTAGAATACCAATTTTGTATGGCTGATATGCTACACTTCAAAAATGGAATATCCATCAATAAATATTAACATTTTAAGTTGCAACAACCACCTAATGAGATTTGGATCATTTTGCATTGCACCAAAATACCTTAAAATATGACAAGATGTCAAATTTCCTTCATTCTTTTTTTTTTTTTTTTTAATGAGAGATGTAATTCACTATTTTTCCTCATGAAGAAAAATAGACTTAGACAGTTACTAGAATTAGAAGCTTTTAACTTTTTCTATGGATATTCATGGCTTCCAGAGTGTCAGTCATGGTTAGTATTTGTGGTTGAGAAAAAAAAAAAAAGACAGAAGGCACTGATTATAGTCACAAATCTAATTCAGTTTACAGTTGAGATTTCTGTATTTTCTACCTCTGCATCTACCTAAGGCCTTTCTCCTAATGAGCCAGAAGTGACGACAGTAAAACAGCATGGGCTCACAAAATTAAAGAAGTGGTTTTGAGCTGAAATTAATTCCTTCATCTACCAATTACTTCTAGGCATTGTCAAATGCAGATTGTCAAATGCTTTCAGTTTGGCTATAATTAGGCTGCTACCTTAGTATATTCTGAGCACAAGAAGATTAACTTACAAAACCGGGATTCCTCAGTACTTAGGTTTTCCACATACATAATTGCAAATATTGCCCTTAAAATTCACAGATGTCATGGAATGAGTGATCATCTATGGTTCTGCCTAGACAGAGTTTTGCAAAGGAGAACCTAATGTGCTCCATCTACACATTAAAAAAATACAAGTCTGCTTTGTCTCTGAGACAAATGGAGACCTTGTGAACATAACTGGTGAGGTGCTAGTACAAGCTAATAATCCCCCTTGAGATCATTAGGACTGAACTCTATAGCATGTTCAAAGGGAAAGCAATATTTTCTGGATAGCGAATTGTGTACTATAGTGGAGTTAAGACATAGTTAAATATTGTGTCAAAATTACTTTTATGTTCACAGATCTGCTGCTTGGTGTACATCAGCAGCAAGACTACCTCATCCAATGTTAAGCAATGACCACATCATCAAATCCTGTTTTTACCATTCTTATCTTAACGCTTGACTGATAGTTACAAGGTAACTTATTATTGTGACAAACTAAAGCTACAAACATATTGTTAAACATAGTATTTTATTTATCGTGAAAGTAATTGTCGTGGTTTAGGCCAAATCGGCTACTGGGGACCTGAAGGACCCCAGATGGGACCGACAGATGCTCTCCTCTACCCCTCTTCAGAGAGAGAGGCAGAGGAGGAAAAAGAGACTTACGAGTTTAGAAGGAACTAAACTACTTTAATGAAATATTAATAATAAAATAATAAAAAAAAAAAAAAGAAATAATGAAATATATACAAAACCGTATCAAGCTCCCGAGATGACAATCACGACACCGGCTGGCACTGGGGCAGTCCCAGGCTGGACTCAGTGACGGACGGGAACTGGATTCCGGATCTGCATTCAGGATCGGGATCGCAGGCAGACGAACAGAGTCCTCCTCCGACGTCGGCCATTGCAGGAAGAGAGAGCTGACCTTTCGATCCCTCAGCCTTTATACTGAGCATGAGGCAGATGGGGTGGAATACCCTCGTTGGTCAGTTTTGGGTCACCTGTCCTGTTCGCTCCTCCTTGCAGGTGGGACCCCACTATGCTTTTCCGCTTCCGACCCTCCAACGGGGCAAATAACAAAGTTGGTTGGCCTTGGTTGTTATAGCAATAAGTATAAGCAAGGTCCTCTCTGCATACCATGGCTGGGCATCAGCTATAAACAATGGTCTTATCACCCTGAGAGAGTGAACATTGTCTGCACAATGTGCTGTTAATTTCAGTTGTTAGAGAGGCCCAGCTAAGAAGCGAAGTTACTGACCAAAATTGGTTCTGTTTTACCTCAAACCAGGACAGTAATCTATCCATATAAATACTTCATCCTTTCTGAAATTCATCAAAAGTTACTCATTAATTTAATATTACCATAAAAAAATGCAAAAGCATAACAATGATTTAGAGTACTATTCATAATGTGAATTGGACATTCTGCCTAGATTCACTCTACAGCTAGTAGAAACGATCTTCTCTAAGGAGTGATTTTCAACCAGAGTCTTGGTTAAGGTATTTTGCTATACCTCTTAGAGAAGCTTACCTTTGTCCACAAACTATGAAAGTGTTTCTTTTCTGTGCCAAAGACAGCCTATCTTATTCAGATCATCCAGCTAAAGGCAATGAAGCCAGTCTCTTCCAAAGATCGTTCCAAGTGGGCTTATGGTATACTTAAGAAAGTTCACAATAAGTATGTACCAGTCCAATAATCTGTAAGCAAGGTTTTTCTGAGACCATCCTTAGCGCTTATGTGCTTCATCATTTAACTTCCTTAGTGGAATTTAACCTCTCAATAATTTCAAGATCAAGGTCTGAGTGCCTGTTGATCCATAAATACATCTCAGAAGTCAAAGACCTCAAATGCTCAGCAGGTAAAAAAAATGAGAAGTAGTGTAAAGCAAAGAAAACATACCTCTGGATTTGATAATTCCTTCCAAGAACAGGGTCATTTCCAGCAAGAATGTAACATTAAAAATCATATTTTGCACACAAAGACAACTCACCTGTGGCTATTACTTTATGTAAGTACTTTTTATGGCAGATAAATGCTGTGGTTAGAATCCTAAGAGACTGAGAAACCTGCGAGTAACCCTCCATTCAATCTTGCCTAGAAAGTCATCCCTTTAAACAGAGTTGGCAGAAAACGAGTCAATAAAATCTTAGTATGTGACATTTAATCCCTGGCACAGACCGCAATATTGAGATCACTTACAACTCTTTCTTATTGATGAGTTACTAGCACAGCTTTGCAGAAATGTCTTCTTCTTTTGAACTGGGGAAAGTCATTCTGTGCCAACTTCACATGGGCTGATGTCATGGTATATCTCTGCAGATACCAGAAACCTGTTGTATAGCAGCTCTTTAGTTACTTACCACTTCAGAATGATTGGTTATGCTGGATTTCAAATGATTCCACAATAAACAACACGGTGTAATTCCAGTTACATTTTTTTACAGCTTTTTGCAAGTCAGTGAAAATGTGATTATTTTCAAACATTAAAAGTGTTTGCTGTGAGACTTGGGCATTTTGTATTCCTGTGGGAAGGGACGTTTTGCTTCCCAATAATGAACCTGATATGGCTTTGCCAAGCAGGAAGATAATTATTGTCTGTTTGAGTGATTTCAAAGGACATCAGCATCTTCAAACCACAATAGGGCAAACAAAGGTGCAGTGTCAGGAAGACTAATCAGGTTGTTTGTATAAATAAATAGTAATTAATGTGGTGAAGAGGTTATTCAATCTGATTGATCACACAAATGGATTTGGACCATAATGGGACTAAGGTTTCCCTAGGCTTATAGCCTATTTCAAAAACACAGAAGAGTATTCAGCTAGGAGAGCTCTGAACAGAGGCCTGCTCTGACAGCTGAGTTGGCTAGATGGAAAAAATTCAAGCTGATGTTGCACATAGACTATCTGTTATGCTGCAAGTATGGTCTCTGTTTTCAATGTTTTCATTTTAGCCTTGCTAAAATCTTGAAAAACAGGTTACTGGATGTTCTTATTATTAGTGCCCATACTTGTAAATTCAAAAATGTCGGTTAACATGTTAAAATTTTCCCAGTGTGGTTTTAGCTCATGTCATCCAGAAGCCTCTGAAACAAGTCGTAGGTACTTTCCAGGAGTCAGTGCATCAGCAAACGATGTTTTGTCAGTAGACGTTTCGACATGAACATCCCATGTCAGAAGTTAGGGGAGTTTAACTGTATAGAACCAGGACTCTGCTTCGTCTGACTCAGTGCTTCAGAGAACAAAACAGAAGTTTATTTTTATTAGTAAACAAGTAGCCATAGAGACTGGGCTCCAAATATGTATTTGTCTGGGTATTTAAAGACTTACAAGATGTTTTTCTACCTATCTTCATGACCCATTTTGATAGCTGCTAACATAAGCCTCTGTAAGGGTAAAGTGAGCATAAGCATGGAAAGCTCTGTGACATATGGTAAAGCAGGAAGGAAGTAACCTGTACCCCCAGAGTCTGAAAGCCCATGTCACAGTGGTGTAATACAGTAGGATTTGTATCTGTCATTTAATCTGCTTTACAGTTTTTTTCCCAGGACATGAGGCATTTGCAAGTTTTAGGGGAGGATTTTTCTAAACTTTCTAGCCACAACCCACAGGTCAGAGAGATGTTTTTCACTTCCATACATTCACTTATGTAATCCAACACACATTTACTGTAAATAAAGGGAAACTCAAATCACATAGTACAATATTTAGTAAATCTTAAAAATGTACACACAAAATTTTGATTGTACAGGTGCACTTTTAATTCTCAGAGTATACATCATTCATTCAAAATCTGTTTCTCCAAACTCTGTCATCACATGATTTTATTTCAAAACTCACTAAAGACAGTGGAAGTTGGACTGGGCCTGTAGACAGCTTGCCAAATTATTGTTATGTATTTTAGCTCATTGGTTTGTTGGGGTTTTTTTAGAACTGGCAAATTCCAACCAGTGAGGGATCTTGGTGTTGTGGCATTGCACTAGCTGGATATAATATTAGCTGTTTTTTCATTACACTGCACTTTGGCAGTGAATACCTTTTAGACCTACTTTTAAATTGCAATCTGTCTTGGCCATATCTAAGGATAACATAAAGGCTAGAACATTTGACAAATATGCATGTATTTCCATTAATTTGTATAACTTCAGAACACTCCCATAGAAAGCAAAAGAGCTCCATATATATCCTTTTTGAGGTAGTCAGAGTGTCACTAGAAATAACATAATGATGTTAATTTTCTAATCACTGTGGCATATGTATAAGGCATAGCAATTGATATTGTCAACCATATCAGTGGAAATATATGTCAATTAAATTCACTGGTTATATATGAGAAACTGTCATTCATATTACAGCTCTTGGAAACATTTACTGTCATCTTAATTGCACTGGTGAATTTGAAAAATATAATCTGTAGGATCTGTACTTAAAATTGATGAAATTTATTTAACTCTTCAGCAGATATTTTTTGTACGATTTCTTTTAAGTAAAAAGTACTATAAAAAAAACCAACCTGAACCTTCCTACACGTACTCAAAGGTAAAAAAGCTCCAATA
Source organism: Charadrius vociferus (assembly GCF_000708025.1). Taxonomy (NCBI): domain Eukaryota; kingdom Metazoa; phylum Chordata; class Aves; order Charadriiformes; family Charadriidae; genus Charadrius; species Charadrius vociferus. The sequence goes on from NW_009647746.1 coordinate 722,287, forward strand.
TTGCAAAATATTTAGGTTTTAGACTGCTTTACTTGTGCTGCATTTGACAAGCAAAAGAGTTTTATGTCACTAGAGAGACCCTTGAATTGCATTTAACCATTGGAAAAGATAACATTTCTTGGGGTTTCCCTTTACAGAGCCAGTATCTTTCCAGTTTAGAAGAGGAAACTCTTTTTAATAGTCAGTTAAACCAGTAAGTTCAGGAAAACTGTGATGGTCAAACATGGGTTGAAGGAAAATGCTTAATGTAGTTTCTGTCTTTATGGTTACTTGGATAGAAATGAAGCACAATATAGGTATCAAAAAGACATAGAAAAGAGTAGTTGTAGGGTTTCTTTTGCTGACTGAAACCCAGAAATGGCAGGATAAGAGGATCAGAAACACAGATGCGTTACAAAGATTAGTTTTGCAGAATATTGTGCTGTCTACAGTGTGAAATTAAGAACTAAAAGACAAGTCCTATTTGTCTCTCAGAGCTGTTGCTTTTAAATCAATGAAGTCACATTAGTGTACAGACTTTCAGGATCACGTATTCACCTTACACTGCTGAGCAGCTGAAATGAATAGCTTGAAATGCCAACTGAGCATTCACAACCCTTATTGGCTTCACATTGAGTTGTAAGTGCTTGTCATTTCCCAGAATCAGATCTTTCATGTTCAAAGCTCCCAATAAAATCAATGCACTCTGAGTGTCTGGACCATCAGGAACTTCATCATACTATCTTTGATTTCTATCCATAGATATTCATGTCTTTACCATGGAGAAGGCAATTTCTACTGATGCCCCAGAGTCCCAGATTTTTCAGTCCACGTAACCTCGTGGAAACACTGTAGCTCTCTCCTGTCTGCTCATCTGGCTTTAAGTCCTTTGTGAAGACGGGATGGGAAATGATTAGTGCAAGCTCGAAGACAGTTTGAGAAGCATCCCTTTTTCCTTCACAACTGAAACTTCCAGTAACAAAATGTACGTTAAGAGCTGCTCAAATTAAAAAAGAAAAAGGTATAAAAGTATTTCCATGACATCAGGGCTCTTAGGCAGGCTTAGTGTCCAAATAAAGAATGCAGATCCTAGGCCATTAAATTTCTTTTTCTATATTATTTGGCACAGTCCCACAGTTGCTCATACACCAGAGCACTCCACTCCAACCCAGAGTCTCTTCAGTGGTGAACAGGACAGGTTGTTCAAGCCACAAGTCTTGATGTTACTGCTAGAAACTCATAATGCTTCACTTCTCAGTCAAGAGGAAGATACAGAAGAGGTGGAACTCCATTACTTTGAAAACTGAAAAGCACGTGTGTTGTCATTTCACCCTCTCTGCCCCTCAAGGGTAAAGGAGTGGAAAGGAGGCACCTCTGTTCACATTCTTTATCTGCAGCTTGTTGCACATCTTCAAGAAACCACCTACCTTCATATAGTGGAAGGGAGCTCTTTAAAGTAAAATTTATTGCACTGTTTCTAGTGCAAATGAAACTTTATTATTGTCTATTTTATTCCATATCTACTTAGCAAAACATTCTGAGCACGCAGCCAAATCTTAAATTGCAAAAGAAATCAGATCCTTGGGGCTTGATGTAGGCAAAATGCTTTTTGAATAAAGCAGTCCTTGACTCCCCATCCAAGATCAGTACGTATAGAATTCATTTTAAAATGAAGCAAAATTACAGTATTAAAAAGACAGAAAAATACCACAGAGCTGTGGTTTGGAAAAAATGAGAACTCCTGCAGAGAACATCGTTTCACATCAGAGCAGTGTGAGTTAACAGGGAACATAATGCTGAACATAACCAGAAACATCTGAAAGTGAATCCCATTTTGGCAATGACTGCTTCTAATAGGAAAAGGAGGATTGAGAAAGACAACCTTTATTAAGCAGCCTAATGTCTTAATACTCTGGCCTATTAGTTTTCTGACATCTACCCATTGCAGTCCTATTCCACCTTATGTAAAATATAGGTTTTTGTTTAAGTTGCTGAATTTGTATTGCATAATTTAAGCAGGCGTATGGAGAATTCACCTGACCCTTCTCTTGTCACAGAGTTCAGTGGGCTGGTATTTCCATACTGTACAAGAAATATTGTGTCAGACATCTCTACTTTTGAAGTTCTACATTTTCTGTCAGAGTAAGTTTGTATAACAAACTGATGTAGATTGATTGTAGAGGTGAAATGTCATGACTATATTATTATGCTTTTTAGATTTTGGTAAATATCATTACAAAAAATGTATTTTTTTTTCATTTATAATAGCAACAATAAGCTGAGAAAATGCTACCTCTTCAATGACTTTTGATCAAGAAATTCTTATTTACTGAGCTAAAAAATATAATAAAATCTTTACTCACCTGAAGAAAATCTCTCTTTCCTGGCCGAATGTGGATATATCTGAAGGAATCTCCCAAACTTTGTTTTTCTATCACAGTAATTTTGGCAAGTCCAGAATATTGCTTAGGAATAGTAATATTTTCAAAGTTAAAACTAGACTTTCTCTTTTCTTTTCATTAGATTTCATTTGTTTTCACCAGTTTTGTCACAAATATGTTCTGATAGAATGAGTCCGTGTAGTATACAAGGTGTTAGCTAGCACAGCCTATTAAAATGATAGTGCTAAAACTACAGCGCACTATTTCCAACTATTGAAAATAAGGAAAGAAGAAAAATGTTCCCTTATCATAACAGGCAAAAAGAGAAGTTATTTAGAATTTAGACTATCAGCATAAAAATATTTAAAATGGTGAAAATGTTTATGATCTTAGTACAGCAAATATACTTTAAATCCAAAGCTATTTTTTTTTTTTTTTTTTTTTTCAAAAAAACAGTTGATAAACATATAGTCAAATTATGGGCAAGAACTAGGGAAGTCCACTGCCATTTCAAAACGCTACTGAACTTTGCTTAGTTTCACATTTAACTCCTCATAACTTGAGCAAACTTATTCCAGTGTTTCACTGTGGGAGTTACTGGTTTAAAAACTAAATCTCTTAAAAATATATCTACCTCTCTATAACACATACAAGTTCTTTTTATCAGGAGCTGTACATCTCACTGATCTTTGTTCTGTGCTGTAACAAATATGCAGCAGACATGTAGATTATTGCTATTTCATAACTCATGTTTCACTTGTTAAAAACTCAGTAATATCCTAATTCAGAAAGTATTGATTATCCTCCAGTTGGTTAAAGAAATGAGATACTAAAAAATTTCACTTTGGGAATTACTGTGGTGAATATGGCATCTTTGTCTCCATAGCATCAGATTGTTTAGAACAGATTGCTTCATCTCTATAACCTTTTTGTGTTTTGAAATGATAAGTACAGGAGGAATTGTGCCAAGCCTGATTGGTACTCCAGTTTCTCCTTTGTGAACCAACTCATGTTTTGCTATTAGACTCTCATGCTGAACAGCCAAAGGGGCACTCAGGGTGTAATGCAACATTGCTCTCTGAATTACAGAGGGAGATACTGGGAAGATTCCCATTAATCAGGTTCTAAGCCAACACTTTTGTTTTTTCTACTGGTGTGCTTTCCTGTCAACTTGTAACTTATTTTCCTGCATCTTCATTGTTGATCAGTTACCCAGACAGGAATGGTATATCAAACACTTCAAAAGACTGCAAGTTTTCAGACTTTCTATGGATTTTTATTTATATGGAAAAAATGTGCCCGAGCCTGCACAGTTGTACAGGCATAAGTATGTGTATAGCCACAGAGAAGTTTTTATGTTATTTTTTGTTTGTTTGTTTGTTTCTGAATGGTTCAAAAGGGTTTCAAGCAGAAATTGTGAATGGTCTCACTAAAATAATGAACTGAGGTGTAATTCTGATACTTGTATTAAGGACAAGGCTGGCAATCTGACTTCTAATACAATTTACACCAGAATGGTTTCTGAGTTGAGTTTTTAACCAAAGCACTTCAGAATGGTTTCAAAAATGTCTCCCATTGAAAATATTAGCTGTAGCTAAATCCATCCAAAGAATCTCAATCGACTTTTTCTTGCATGTTTTAAAACTACTTTATGCTGCCCATCTCCTTAGCCTTTGTTGACATACATCATATACCAACAGTGACTGTGCTTTCCAAGCACCAACCTGTACAGACAGCCTGGGAAGCTGTGTGAGCCTTTGCAATTAGCTCTCTCCTTGGAAGTGTTATGAATTATAACTTCTAGTCCTGGACTTGATCATGCAATAGCAATTACTCAGCAGTTTGGCCAGGCTCAAATGCTAAACCGTTAAAACCTGTGAACTCCTAAGCATGAGATTTAAACCTAGCATATTAGCTCCTGATCAAATAAAACCCCAACCCTAACTCTAGCCGGAAGTCTAATCAAAACTCAGAAACCATTGCTACTCCGTGGCAGTCATTTAATCAGGTTACTCAGGTTGATGCCAGCCAAAAACAACTCCACCATTTCTTGTTCATATCAGGTGGCAACTCTAATCATCCATCTCTGCCAGAGTGAACCTCTAAGTCTAGATTTAGAATAAGCTTCTGCTTACTGCCTCTTTCTGTACACTGACAGGAATGAGTGTGCCTATGAAGAGAGATGGGGGAATTGAAAGAGATGACTTTTGGGTTCACGTCAAGTAGAGGTGATGGGGTGCTCTGAAAGAAGCTGATTATTAAATTTATAATGTCTGCAGGCCGTGCTCCAGCTTTGTGCAGGTGGATATGTTGCTAATTCGTATTATCAGTCAGCACAAAAAGTGCTTTTTAGAAAGGTTAAAGTGAGCCCAGAAAGATTGATGAAAATCACATTCTGTATATCTGGAAGGTCAGTTTGGAAAGAGCAACAAGATAACTCTGTCTTGTAATGTTAGAGCTATAATAAAGCACTGTCTGTATCTAAAAATCCACTTTATAACCCCTGCTGACTGGCACAAAGTTTCCACTAGTGATTCTGAGCTTAAAGCTCAACTCTCCTTGCCTCTTGCTTCATTAACACACTTTGCAGCTGGACTACAAAACAGTCACCCTCTTGCAGAACTAATACAGGTCACTGAAATCAGAGCAGCTCTCTGCTGCTGTGCATCATCCTATATTTTGTTAGGAATCAGGATCACATCAGTTTCCCCCATCTATCTCCGATTATGTATACATAGTTTTTACATATCTTCAGATATATCTTCCCTTACCCTTCTAATTTACTGTTAGACAGATGAATTACTGTCATTTAAAATACTCTCTTCAACAAAAACTGAATGAGAGACGGAGAGGCTGGGCTTCTACATTCTATTATTATTAATTTGAATGATTTTTCTGTAAAAAAAAATCTGAAATGAATATTCTCAATTTATATATGCATATATATTTCAGTTAAGCTAATGGTGAATGTTTCAAATAAGACTAGTAAAGTAAAGCAGCTCTTTAAAGCAGCTCATGCCAATAGGTTCTTTAAAGCCTTTCCAGACAGTACACAGAGGAATTAGATAAACACTTAAAAATTCAAAACGGACTGTAGTGCAGTCTAGCATTGTTCTGTCCATGGGACTTTGATAGATATTCTTTGACAAGGTATTCTCTGTCATGTGTTTTGGAAATTTGTTGAATCAAAATAATGAAGAGGTGCCCAGCTGGAACTAAACATCTGCATATGCTGAAAGCTTCATGTTGATCAATATCTGGTATTTTACTAGAAACTTTACTGGTATAATAAAACATATGCTTAAACAAAACAAAAAAAAAAAAAAAAGAAAAACCATAGATTTTTACCTTTTCAACATAGCTTTTTTTGGTTTAACAAAACTAATTACCTGTAGCAGGTGGAACTTGGCATTGGCATTGAAGTGAACAGGGAATGGCAAAAAGCCATGGGCTACACTGAAATTAGACTGTGTGCACTTATGGAAGAGACCTTCTAGAAGTGGTAGGAGCCAGTGCTTAGTACTTGTGAATTTTATCTCTTCTTGTATTGAATTGTTTAATCTAACTTGATTGCAAAACATTTTACATGCTACTTTGTTACATAAAAAGAAATACTGAATTAAATTAACTTTGGCATTCAAATAGTAGTTCATGCTGTTTTCTGAATGCAATAGCACTAAGATCTGAGAAAGGCCAGTATGTACTGCATTTGTATGAGAAGAGTAAGATATGGTTTCTACTCATACTTTTATTACAGCAAACATGGAAGAGAAAGGAATATATTATTTTCATTCTATAAGGGAGGAATCGATGCCCTGGCAAATTATGATTTACCGAAGTTAAGGGAAAAAAAAAAGGTCTTTATAAACCCAACAAATTCCCAGTCTAGTGTGTAAAATACAGTAAGAGCTTTCAATTTTGAAGTGTCTGTGTTTTTGTCAAGCTAGAGTTACCTCAGTGAATGTTTGAGGACCATTTCACTAGGGCGGTTAAGGCAGATGCTATGTGAAAAGCGGTGTGTCAGCATATTTCTCATATTATGTAAAGACTAAGAGGAAAGAACAGATGGAGTAAAAGACTTACAATGGTTATAGTGCACAAAGTGTAATTTATATTTAAACAGTTAAACATTTTGAATGGACTGCTTTAATTAACTTCCAGTGCAAAACATTAAGTACTGTAGGTGGAGCTATCAGTAGTTTCAAGTGATTTATGAGCTATGCATAAAAGGTAATATTCATACAGTGCTACATAACTTAGACTGAATGCAATAACTGCATATGTGTCTGAGGATAACACTGGATACACTTTGGAAGAATTAGTAAAAATTATCTATTAATTCTTGGAGACAGCTGGTTGTTCTTGTTGCATAATTTAATTAAACTACATCCAAATATAATGGAAATCTTGCTAATTGACTCTAGGAACTTGCTGAGCAAGACTCATACCCTATTGTTAGCATTTGGTTTCTTTCCCTTGCACGCTTTTCTGAGTACAGGATCTATAGGGCAGTTGCATCTGGATTTCTTGCTAATGAACAAAGGGCTAAGTCCTGCATTTCAGGAGTATAGATATTTTATTTCCCCAAGCATTATCCTTCTTGACACTTTATTTTAGATGCAGCTTTTGCAATAATATACTTCCACAGTTACAAAACTCAAAGACTAAGCATATGTCTTTAGTCAACTAGTGTGCCAGATGTTTTATATGCCTTGTCCACTGCTTCCTTCCTGTGCTGCTTTGAGGCAGTCACCTTTCCTGTCTTCTTAAGTATATCTGCTAGTAGTGTCTGGGTGGCCCATCTATCAGCTTGCTTGACTGTAATAACTGTTTCATCTAATCCCTTGCAAGACTCCCTGCAGTAAACATTTCTGAGTAACAGTCTTTCTGCTGTTCCATCTAATCCTTTTTCCCCAAAAGAGTGCTTCTCATTGTTCAACTGATGTGTTTCATCTTCAGACAACATCATTCTGAAACCTCAGTGCTTCAAATGCCTCCGGCCCCTTGCAACCTCAGTCCCCACCTTAGCATTCACAGGCTGTGCTGCTTCTTTGAATGGCCCCGTGGACACCCTAGTCTGAGGAGTGAGTCTGGATTTTGCTGGGAAAAAGTGAAGAATCACACCTGTGAGGATGGTGATCTCACAACAGACTTTTAGGGATACGTCAGACTTTTCCGAGTCATCTGGAGAAAATTGCAAGTACAAAATGTGATACAGCTGAAGCTTGAACCTTGTCCAGGCCATTCACGCTGATTTAACAGACATTACATCCTTCTTAGAGCTCTTGGAAAGAACTGAGAGAAAGTTCAGGCCAGAAGGAGGGAAAAACAGATTTGGGGAAAAGGAGAAAGGATGGAGAAAAAGGCAATAAAGAATTTCACTGGAGCATCATGTGCCCAATGGGATATAGCCAATGTCACCAACTACTCTCCTGTAATTCTCCTTCCTACCTTTCCCCTCTACCCTAGTCTGGAAACCTGTGCCATCTAGGCTATATATATGCATGAATATGTGTATAAGTATGAAAGCATTATATATATTATATTATATATAGTAAAATATTTTATATATTATAATTGTTTAAGTATATATGCGTATATATTTGTAGGTATATGTTATGCACCTAAATTATAACCAAGCCTCAAGCATGGTATGCCAGACCAAATGCAATGAACACTGCATCAAATACAAGCAATAGAAGGATATCTCCCTTTAATAACAATAAAATACACGTACACACGTATATAGTTTGGTATATCTACAGATCTGAACACCGATCAGTTCCACATACCCAGATCTGGAGTATATTGTCTGAGCAGATCCTTGTTTTCATTGTGGTCTTGTATATAACACAGAGATGTCTCAAGCCATGCCATCTATCACACACAGTTCTATGCATGTGAAATTAATGCTCTAAAGTTGCTTTTACCAAGCTGCCCAGCTTACATTCCCATAGTGATCAGCAGTGAGCTTTAATGGCCAATAAACTTTTAGTGATTTGTGTTTATGACCTTGGGGCCACTGGTATCATTCTGTACTTAGACTTTCAAGACCCCAGTTATTTTCTTGTGCCTGTACTTTTGGAGGCTCTGGTTAAAATTGCCTGCTCTCATCCAACAGCCTTCAAGCTACAGTTAACCTGTTAACACACATTTTACTAGAACAACCTAGTAATGTCCATACTTGTGTTGTAGCATCCTGGAGCATTTCACTGAAAAAAAAATATTGACCCATTAGAAGATGCATATTTAGTTATTTATTTGTATTAATATATTTTAGTTACAATGTTATCATTGGTACATTATCAAGAATGCTTCAGAGCAATCCCATCTTCCACAATAACCCATTCACATTACTGTCATGTTATGAATCCAGCCAATCAAACTGTACACTCCTCAACCTGCCTCATGTCATTATCATTACTAGCCTCTTGATAAAGTAGTATATTTTGAAAAGCTCTGGGATTATGTTGTCAGGGATTTATTAGTCATAAGTAATCTTGCTGCAATATACATATATGTTTCCAGAAATATTAAAAAAAAAAAAGGAAGGTGTCACCATTTGCATTATACGTGATACAACAATTTCATAGAATACTACATAAAATACAGCTTTTAAGACAGCTTCTGATTTCTCAAAATCCAGCTTAACATCTATATTTGCCTTTCCATCTACATATTCTCCAATAGTGATGAGAATCCTGATTTTCATTTCATATTTAGAGTATAATTCCTATTTTTATGGGTTTGTTCATTCGTTATAGGCACCCTTGAGCTCTCCAGCATTGTTTTCCAGGAGTCAGTGGAAAATGAATGCCATACCACAGCTTGTTCAGCCACGGACTGACAAGAAGAGTTTATGCTGGAAGCCTTTCCACCAAGTGAATCAATGTGTTCTGCTTTAAACTTCATGGGGAGAGCAGAAAGATGGAGCATAAAGGGTAATTGGTTTCTCTCTATAAGTATTTATTCAATTACACAGTCAACTATTGCCAACAGGGAAATGCCTAATAAAACACAGAGGTTTCTAAGCTGCTGAATCCCTGCCTGGATGCTCTTCCTTTTATTCTGGAATGGAACATCCCACAGCTTTTTTAATAGTTTTCTTGTCAATTGATTATATATTTGATTGATGAAGGTAAAGCTTGCTTTCTTTCTTTTCTTTTTATTCGTTCATGTTTATTTTGGGGTTTTGGGTTTTTTTGATTCTTTGTTTGTTTGTTATTTTTTTTAAATAAGTAGCATTAAATAACCAGAATGGCCTGCAGTTAGCGCATACTGATTTCTATTGCTTTATGGCTTATTTTTTTTCTCTGCTTACCTGTGGCAGTTTCTAATTGCAACATTCTCAAAATATACTTTATACACAATACACAATACATGTGCATCCATTCTCAGTCATTCTCAAATGTTCAGAACCACTACTTCCCTGTTTTTATAGTCCTTACCCTTGCTCTCTATAAAATCCTGTATTATTTTTAAGATCTGATGCTCTAATTTAAACACATTCTGCACAGAACATAGCCCAATATATCTCTCAGATCTTTTAAATCCATATGCTTAAAACCACTCTTAAGGGCAGTACTTATATGGTTGTTTAGTTTATGATATAATTGAAAGTATTTTGGTGTTATGTCTTAAAGCAACTGGGGTTGGTGACTGAAGAAAGCTATTTCAATTCTGTTCAAGATGATTGGTTTGTCTGAACAACTAGGTCTATAGAAATCTGAATTGTATGACGGGTTTAGGAGCTTTTGAAAATAGTATTGTAATAAAACCTATGGCCTTCTGATAAAAAAAATTAGGAGAAAAATCTTGTGGTTATTCTCCTCTGCCTATGGGGCACGAGCAGTGGAGTGCTGATGAAGTGTCTAGAGATGAGACACAGTGAATTTTTTAGATAAAAACACATTGCTTCCAAAGTTTAGTGTTATACTAGTTTACACAGCTTGAAGGCTTACATAGTCTGTCCATCTCACAAGTCACTTAAGAGTAGTTTCCACTTCAGTGAAATTTTTTGTGCATGTGAGAAAGCATAGCTACCAAAAAAAAAAAAAAAAGTCTAGTTCTGTTAAGCTGTTTGTAGATAAATAAATGTAATTGCAGTATGAAACTTTTAGACAGACTTGGATTTGCTTGAAGGCCATTCCTGAAAACCATCCATATTTTTTGATGTGTGCATTAGGTACATTCTTATCTGTTATTTGAATGTTTCAGGGATATAAAAGCAGTTTCTTAGATGTTGTAAAGAACAGAACACCAGCCTGCAGCATACCTAAACGCCATACAGTCCATTGGTGAAGTTGCAATAAAATTAAACATCAAAATAAAACTATATAAAAGTTAATAAGCTTAACTTGCAAGACACTTTCAAGCATTTGGAGAAATTGCGTTACCAGAAGTCATGATTGCTATAAAGATGGTATCCTCATTACAGAATTGGGGAGGATACAAGCTTTTCCAAGCAGGTTTCCTAGTTATAATTCTCGCAGTGTGTCCAAGTAGCTTAAACATTTGCCATACTACAGAAAAACGGTGAAAAATTTGAAGTTAACATTTGATACCACCATGAATTTACACAGTACTGGGAGATTACCTGGAGTGAAAGATCAGCGATCTGAATCAGGAAATGCATTGGCTCTCTCAGGCTTTTGTAGATTCAGGAGTGTCACGGGCAGATGTAAGCAATGCACCATCACTTTTCTTTTAAAACCTGACATCGTGTAATGGGTCTGTCTGGACTGGAGTTAACTTTTTTCATAGCATCCTGCATGGTGCTGTGTTTTGTATTTGTGGCTAAACAGTCTTGCTAACTCATTAACACTTTGACTATTGCTGAGCAGTGTTTGCATAGCATCAAGGATTTCTTTTTCCCATTCTGCCCCCACAGCAAGTCGGCTGGGAGCAGGCAAGAGATTGGGAGGGTATGGTGACCAAAGAGATATCCCATACCATTTGACATTGTGCATAGCTAGGGAAAGGAAAAGGAAGGGGGGATGTTCTCGTTTATGGTGTTTGTTTGTAATGCATGCTGAGGCCATGGTTTCCAGGAAGTGATTGGACATCACCTGCTGATGGGAAGTAGCAAATGAATTCATCTTTTTGCTTTGCTTGCACATGTGGCTTTTGCTGCATTTATTAAACTGTCTTTATCTTGACCCACAAGTGTCCTTGTCTTCTTTCTATTTTTCCCCATCTTGCAGCAGAGGGGTTCAGCTGTTGGCCGGGGTCAACCCACAAGGCACTGTCCCCATTTAGAAGTTAATTACAATGGGAGCAGTTTGGTGGAGCAGCACAGATCAGCACTGTTGGGGTTGCCGAATTTTCCCAAAGAGAACAAAAACACTTTATTAGCAGCTGATGGGTAAGTCTTTCCAGGAAGGTCATGGTTCTGGTTACATTTGTGACTGGAATACACTAGCAGCATCTCCAAACTGGTCAGCAGTTGAAGTTTCTGACTGTTACTCCAAACCCGTCTCTGATAATTTGTTTTGTACTGCCAAATCTTTGACACCCAGCCCTGCTCTGGACCTTGGCCTCTCCCCCTCATAGTTCTTCAGCCTGTTATTTGATAATAACAACAAAAGAACCAAAAGAATAAGCAAGGTCAAATTTTATCCAGACATTAAATTGTGGAGGTTTTTCACAAAATAATTTGTGAGATTGGATTTGTAATAGTAAATACTGCAGACTCCCTAGTGTCAGAAGAATTAATATAAGAAAACAGATTACCCTGCTATGCTCAAAATACTAAAAATGATGTTCTGGACAAAAGAGAACAAACCACACATATGAAGCCACAAGTTTGTTTTATTCCAATGAATCTTGTTACAGTCTAACAGTAAAACTATTAGCCAATTTACAATAATATGAACACTTATAATTCAAATTAATACAGAAAACGTCTGTTAACAATATCCTTAAAATCATTATACATTTAAACCTACTAACATCTACTCCTTTTCTCTAGTATTCTGCCTATTCTTCCAATGTCCCTCTGGGTCTTGAGGTTGAATCTTCTGCCTTCCACAGGAAGACTGGAGGGAAATTCAGATGTAGGCAACACACCTGATACAGCCAGTGGAAAAAGAGACTGTGTGAGGAGCAGTCTTGTTGCTCTGAGGGGGTGAGGTGGGATGACAAAGGGAAGGGGCTACATCCCCAGAGAGCTGAACGGTCCAAGGGTCACCTAAATGCCTGAAAGGGAAGTCATTATGATCCAGTTTGCAGATCAGAAGCAAAGTAAAACTAGTTCTGGAACTGTTTTTTCTTTTTTTTTTTTTTTTTTAATTCAAATATAAATTGAAGCCAAAGTTTGTGATAAGACTTTGGGACTTCAGACTGACTAGTAAGTGGTCCTAACAAAGCAAAAAAAAAAAAAAAAAATCTTGATTCAGCAAAGCATGATTTAAAAGGAATTCAAGTATGAGTTTATTTTGATTGCTCTGATGAACTGAAATCCCATTGAATAGGCTCACTCTATCTTTGCAGCTATCTTAGAGAAAACACACAGGGAAAATGAACGTAAAACCAGCTGCTATTACTCTAAATCTGGTTTTAGCTAATCTGGAATGACTCAATAGGTATTTCATATGGAAATTCCAGATGAATGAAAGTTACCTCAGATCTCATATTGCCTCTGGTGTAGCAGAGTAAAAATTTACCTTTTTTCTGTCATTAAAAAAACATTTAAAAACAAAATATTACTTATTCATTGGTCAAAGGGACAAAGTATTTAAGAATGTGGGTTAAAAAAATGAAAAGTGTAGGTGCAGGGTATTGGTTACACCTCTCAAAATCCTTCATGCTAGCTTCATTTATCTGACAGAGAAAAGAAACAAATCAGTCAAAGAAAAAATTGCAGAACCCCTTGCTGCTCTTTTATCTTCCTCCCTCTGTGTATATGTGCCTGTTCAACAGTTTTGTACAGACACAAACTGGGCAGGCTCTTCCTGCTTCTTCAAACCTCTTCTCTAGCCAGAGGTGGGAGAATTTTTAGATCTCTTTTGATCCCATTCTAACCTGAATGAAACCAGACAACGAAGGTTTAACCCCACGGATCATGGATGCGTTATTGCCTTTGCTGGTTTGAATGCTTACATTATGAAAGGCTGACTTTCTTTCATTTCCTCTAGATTGTCCCATTTGTAGTCCTATTTGAATAGAACAGCTAAATCACTGTACCTAAGTCCAAGACATCCTTACCCCATACATAAAATATAATACAGACATTTCAGAGTTTACCATAATAGATTGAATTTGTTATTTACTGTTGTTGGTCAATAACAAAAACAGACTGTGAATTCATTTTGCTTTTATGTTCCTTTCTTTCTGTCTCCAGCAAGAAATCTGTAGCATACTCATGCAACTGCACGGAGATATGCTTGACTATACTTAGCATTTTAAACTTTAAAATAAAACCTTCTCTAGAGGATTTTGGGGTATAAACAAACAGACCAAGCCTTTAAAAGAGAAGCATTTTCTATTGCGTTTGACCTCTGTCCCACCACTGCTTTAAATGTAGTATTTTATTGAATATAGATCCACTTGTAACTGTTTGGGGATTACTATGTGAATAGGATTTTTGATAAATGGATGTTTTAGTCCCTCTGCAACCTAATTTATCACTGAAATTGGAAGATTTAGAGTTTCCACATATCTAGACAGTAATGAATTCTCCCAGTTTACCTCAATTTCTCAGATGAGGAGTACATTTAATATTTGACTTACAGACAGCAAAAAGGTTGAATTGGAACAGATCTGACACACAATCTTTAGAAATTTTACAGGTTGACTCAAAATAATGCTCATCTTTTGAACCTTCTGAAGCAGAACTTCTTCCTTTGGGAAGCTGATGACTTTATAGAACCTCAAACTTCTAGAAAGCTCCATTTTATCTGATGTACTATACTTTCCTTACATCTTTGACACAAAATGGAAAGTGCCAGATTGGGAAACTGAGCAGAAATGTTACCACATCCAATACTGTAACAAAACTGTTTTATAAATATTAAAAGAATCTAAAGTCTCTGAAGTAACTCCGTCTATGTTGCATATGGAAAAGAAGTCTGTTTGTTTGCTTGCTCAGACATGGTCAGAAACTGGCTGAGATCTGCCAAATGTGAAGTCAAGTTGTCAGTTTTTATGGCTGTTGTATCTAGAATGTTTCTCATTGTAGGTCAGGGTAATTCTATTTCATCCACAATGAATTTCGGTTTTAAAACTTTATACCACATGTAATAAGCCAGAGGAAAAGTTATGCTTTATTGACAGGGTTGTAAAGAGGAAGGTATAGGGTTTATTACCTAAATTACCCTTTTACCCTATATTACCCCCTATTGCCCCAGTTTCCTAAGTTTTTTCCTGTGAAACAATCCAGCGATCCTCTTACAGTAATACCTTATAGCTACAGAATGACCATGGGTCTTCAATACTGAATGTCTCTTCCCTCTCTATGAAGTATTGGTCTCCTGTTTTCAGGTGTCCATCCTGTTTGGATAGACTCCATTAGATCTCATATACTGAAACTAGCTTTAGAGAATAAATTTTAAAAGGGAAATATTGCTTATGTAAAAGAAAGAAAATTTAAAACCTGCATGAAAAGAGGATCAAATGCCTTTAAGCATCAAATCAGGGATTCACAGAAAATGGAAGATAAAACTAGAAGTATAATGTCCAGAAGTTTTTAATACATTGTGTTGCCTAGATCAGTAATTCTTCAATATTTTTATCATTAAAATGACTTATTGTGTAGATAAGGAATTCCTTTGTCAAATTGTTTTGCTTGTCTTTTTTACTGAAGGGCTAACCAGAAAGCTAGAATTCATACAGATGGTTTTAAGGCAATATGTCCAAACAACGTAGCATACTGTTTGGGATTGTGGCATACGAGTTTTGTATTGATCTAAGAAGTTAAATTGTAAATTAGGCATAGCTTTACAGCATGAGAGCACCTCAGAGAAATCACTATACTTTAACCTGCCTTAAAATAACTAGAATGATTATTATTGGAAAGCCTGTTGACTATAGAAGATGAGCACAGGCTGAACACCTTACTTTAGACAGCTAAAATGAAATGAGATTAATCTGATCTTGAATAAGAAATGCAAGCTACAAGGCAAGCACTGAGTGGGGGTAAAGGGCTCTTTCCTCCTTTACATACTGCCAGGATTTGGAGTTCTGACAATGTACCTTGCTAAGAAGCCCTCATTCGTTGACATGAAAAGAAGAAAATAGTGCTTTAATGTTCAGAACAAAATGAATATAGAAATATTGTTAAAAAATTGTACTTTTCCTTTATAAAAATGGAATTATAAACCTGCAATGGTTTGCTTTGGCTTGTTCTCCAATACATTGTCATATTGACACATTCCTTTGAAACATGCTGATTTTAACAAAACTGTGTTTTCAGATGAAAAATCTTGTGACTTTTTATGTACATTTTAGTTATAATTTCAATTTATCTTTTCCATATTTTCCAAAGAAACTTCTCCGTATATCTAGAATTTAGTACATTTTATCTGAGTTTTCTGTAATTTACAATCTAATTTACAAGTATAGAATGTGCCATTAATTAAAGGGTACCATTTTTTCCTCTTCCTACCCCCCACCTCTGGAATTTATTTTTTAAAAGGTTAGGTAGAGGAAAAAAAATATTTCACTGTCATTGAGTCCTTATTGGACTAGGCATCTTTATCCAAGATCTTGTGTGTGCAAGTTTGAGACCAAAGTAAATCCAAGCATTCTGTCCAGTCTGTGTTGCCACTAGCAGGTGTCTGTAACATCCTGACACATTTGAATTTTGTTGTCAGTAATTTATTTGAACTTCTGTTACATCCACCCCTAAAAGTAGTAAGGAAGTGAAATAAGATACTTTAGGAGAAATATTGTGGTTTTGCACCGTAAGTTACTCACTTTAACATGCCCGCCTCAGCGCCTTGGCTCTGCTTTGTCTTTGAATATATTACAGTTGTTCATTTGGACTGCTTCTACCCTTTCTGGCTGAATACCTCCCATTCTCTGGGATCAGCTAGCCAACATGTTAATGGAATGTAATTTGAGCTGCACATAATTATCTGGATGGGAGACTACCACGCTTGTGTACTCTAACGGATGGCTGGATTATGTAGCTTTATTATTCAAAGCAAATGGGAACATGAGTTACATGCTGTGTAACTGAAATAAGTAGGGCACATAACTTCAGTCTGATGTTTATTAAAGTGGCCTGCCATAGTTAATTCACTTGCAAAATAGGATTTATAATGGAAACATTTAAAGTGGGAACAGCAACTTACCCCCATCTACCAGTAGCTATGAAAATATTATCATATGGCAGTGTGTTAAAACAGAAAAAAAGTTCAGCTGTTTATGTTGATGTAGCTATACAGACTCTTTGATAAGCCTAAAGAAAAGAATCTTTAATAGGTTGTTCATGATTTTTTATAGTATTTCCTGATAGGGAAAGTCTAAGAATGTACCCTAACTTTTGCTGGTATATCTACTTTGTACATATTGTCACAGAATTGATAAATTTTGTACATAAACAATCTTTGAAGGAGTGTCTTGAAATAAACAGTCTCAAAATAAAAGCATGGTCAGATTGTATTTGTTTTCCTTTGACAATTTAATGAGATGACATTTTGATCCCATGAAATCTGGAGGAAGAATTAATCCCATTTGGCACTGTATGGACAGGGATGTTACTTTGTCGGGTGGAGTTAATTTTAGACTTCCAAATTGTTTTCAGGCAGTGACATGGCTTCTCTTCAAGGTGGTCACAGAATCACAGAATGGTCAGGCTTGGAAGGGACCTCTGGAGATCATCTAGTCCAACCCCCCTGCCAGAGCAGGTACACCTACAGCAGGTTGCACAGGACGGTGTCCAGGCGGGTTTTGAATGTCTCCAGAGTGAGAGACTGTTTGAATGGGTCCAGAGGAGGGTCATAAAAAGGATCAGATGGATGGAACACCTGGAACACCTCTCCTGTGCAGAAGGTTTGAGAGCATCGGGGTTGTTCATCCTGGAGAAGAGAAGGCTCTAGGGAGACCTTATTGTGGCTTTTCACTGTACAAAGGGGTCTTATAAGAGAGAGAGAGAGAGAGGCCTTTTACCAGGGCCTGTAGTTATAGACTAAAGGTTTTAAACTGAAAGGCGGTAAATTTAGATTAGATTAGATTAGATTAGATTAGATTGAGTAGATATAAGGAAGGAATTCTTTACTACGAGGGTGGTGAAACACTGGAATAAGTTGTCTAGCTAAATTGTGGATGCCCCATCATTGGAAGTGTTCAGTCAGGTTGGACAGAGCTTTGAGCATCCTGATCTAGTGAAAGAAGTCCCTGTCCATGGCAGGGGAGTTGTGCTAGATGATCTTTAAAGGTCCCTTCCAACGCCAACCATTGTATGATTCTATGAAAGAAGAATGAAAGTAAGAAAATCAAATATAGAAACAGAATATAAAATAATATAGAATATTAAATATAGAAAGGTAGAAACCGTCTTGAAAATTGACTGAATAGGTATAGGAAAGAAGGCAGGGAAAAGAGGTTTAAAAAAAGCGTAAAAAAAACCCAGTAAGTAGGAAAATACAAGTTTGAAATGTAGTGGGAAAGGAAAAAAAAAAAACAACTGTGAAATTGATGTTTCATAATTCTTTTCCTTTTATTTGAAATATTCTGTATTTTTCCAAATTTGAAATCAAAGAAAAAAATCTGTAAAAAGCATATAGAATCATAGAATTGTCTAGGTTGGAAGATACCCTTGGGATCATCAAGTCCAACCATTTACACTACTTTACAAAGTTCTCCCCTACATCATATCCCCCAACACCACATCTAAATAGCTCTTAAACACATCCAGGGATGGTGACTCAACCACCTCCCTGGGCAGCCTATTACAATGCCCGACCACTCTTTCTGTGAAAAATTCTTTCCTAATGTTCAGTCTAAATCTACCCTGTTGGAGCTTGAAGCCATTCCCTCTTGTTCTGTCATTAATTACCTGTGAGAAGAGACCAGCACCAACCTCTCTACAGTGTCCTTTCAAATAGTTGTAGAGAGTGATGAGGTCTCCCCTCAGCCTCCTCCTCCTCAAACTAAACAGTCCCAGCTCCTTCAGCCGCTCTTCATATGATTTGTTTGCTAGGCCCTTCACCAGCTCCGTTGCCCTCCTCTGCACTCGCTCCAGCACCTCGATACCTCTCTTGTATTGAGGTGCCCAAAACTGGACACAATACTCGAGGTGTGGCCTCACCAGTGCTGAGTACAAGGGCACAATCACCTTCTTACTCCTGCTGGCCACGCTATTTCTAATACCAGCCAGGATGCCGTTGGCTTTCTTGGCCACCTGGGCACACTGCCGGCTCATATTCAGCTGCTTGTCAATTAGAACCCCCAGGTCTCTTTCTGCCAGGCAGCTTTCCAGCCACACTTCCCCAAGCCTGTAGCGCTGCATGGGGTTATTGTGGTCCAAGTGCAGGACCCGGCACTTGCCCTTGTTGAAACTTATACCATTGATGTTGGCCCAATGATCCAATTTATCTAAGTCTCTCTGTAGAGCTCCCCTATCCTCCTGGGAATCAACACTCCTGCTTAACTTGGTGTCATCTGTGAATTTCCTGATGATACATCCTATGTCCTTATTGAGATCATCAATAAAGACGTTAAACAGAAATGGTCCCAACACTGAGCCCTGAGGCACACCACTTGTGACTGGCCACCAGCCAGATTTAAATCCATTGAGCACCACTCTTTGGGACCTTC
>NW_009647746.1:741634-803559 GCF_000708025.1 Charadrius vociferus
CCCATTATGTGGGTTTTGATGGCACTCAAGATGACCTGCTCCATGACCTTCCCTGGTATCGAGGTTAGACTGACAGGTCTATAGTTTCTTGGATCCTCCTTTTTGCCTTTTTTGTAGATGGGTGTTACATTTGCCACCCTCCAGTCCATTGGGACCTCCCCAGTTAGCCATGACTTCCTGTAAATGATGGAAAGCAGTTTGGCGAGCACATCTGCCAACGCTTTCAGGACTCTTGGGTGTAGTCCATCCGGTCCCATAGACTTATGTGCATCCAAGCGGCATAGCAGGTCACTGATCTCTTCCTCTTTAATCGTGATGCTCTCATTCTGCTTCCCCTCCCGGTCTCCTAGCTCCTGAGGTTGGGTGTCCAGGGAACAGCTAGTTCCACTGCTAAAGACTGACGCAAAGTAAAGTAAAATAATATTATGCCAAAATTGTTAGTATTCTACTATCCAAAGTAAAATGCATTTTTGTCTGGCAGGGAGAGCCAGAACATAACTTACGTGTCACTTCAGAAATGGATACCAAACAATGCTGAGACACTTGGTTCACATGAAAGTATCCCTTGTTTATCTTTTTAAATGTTAATAACAACTCAGCTTCCTTGGTATAAACAGCTGGGTTCCACTTTTTGCTTGAGATGATGCTGGTGGTGATGTTAAAATGTGTAGGATCCAATGAAAGATTTTCATGACTTTCACCCAAATTGTAAAAAACTGTCTGCTAAACATAGATAGAATCTCAAAAAGAAAGGTAATGAGTTGAAAAAACTCTTTTGTAGATTGTCTCTATATTTAAAATCTTTCTTCTAGAGATATGGCAATATAAGAACGATTGGGCTTGTAGTTGGTTAACCCCTCTACTCTGCTCTCGTGAGACCCCACCTGGAGTACTGCATCCAGCTCTGGAGCCTCCAACATAAGAAGGACATGGACTTATCAGAGTGGGTACAGAGGAGGGCCACGAAGATGATCAGAGGGCTGGAGCACCTCTCCTATGAACACAGGCTGAAAGAGTTGGGGTTGTTCAGCCTGGAGAAAAGAAGGCTCTGGGGACACCTTATAGCAGCCTTCTAGTAATTAAAAGGGGCCTACAGGAAAGCTGAGGAGGGTCTCTGCCAGGGAGTGTAGTGATAGGACGAGGGGTAATGGTTTTAAACTGGAAGAGGGTAGATTTAGATTAGATATGTGGAAGAAATTCTTTACTGTGAGGGTGGTGAGACCCTGGAACAGGTTGCCCAGAGACGTCCCTTCCAACCGAAACCATTATATGATTCTGTGATGATATCAATCTAGCAATATGTTATACCATAATTATAGCTATTTTGACATTTTAGTCAATAATCAAATTGTTCTTTTTCTACTTGTTCCAAGAGATGAAGAAAAACACTTCCTTCCTCTTGCATAGTGTACAAGCATCTTGTACTGTAAACAATGACTTTCCATATACAGCATTAAACACTGAGAAACATATTGGAACTGAAAATGCTTTTATTAATTACAGCAGATGTCAACCGCAGAAGTTTGTTGTAAATGAATATAATGACATTTTTGGAGCATTCATTATTACTGCTAATGTTGAGAACCTAGTATATGGATTCATCATATAATAGCTGACTATATCACAAATAGAGTATTGAATGCTGAATTTATATCAGTCTTTTCCAGGCAGGAGCTGTGCCATAATTGCATCACAAAATATATATGCCAACCTGTAAGAAGGCAAATTAAATTTATGTTGTATTTTGTGAAGAGATGAAATATCCATTTGTTTATTTTATCAAAATGTTATTAGAAATAACATTTTTATGTGTTGTTACAAGCGTTCTTTCTGTTTGGTGTTTAGCAGGTATAGATATTCACTTTTGACAAACGGAAAAAGAAAGCGTACGTACTTCAGAGCAATACATGTTTTCCTGTTAACAACTTTCATATTTTTACACAGAAAAGTCACAGGTGTAGGTGTTTTTATAAGCTATTTAATATAACTATATTGGTACCTAAACAGTTCCTACTGTTATTTATGTGTCTGTTCTCAAACATATAAATTGTGCGTGTGTACACGCATGTATGCTTGTGCCTGAAATAGGAAAAAGAGAGAGACGGAAATATATTACAAGACACTTTAGTAAAAGAAAAGATGCCTCCTTTCTTTAGCTGAGATATAGCTACAGTAATTTTTTCTTAGTTAATGCAGCTATCTGTGATATAAACCCTGGTGGGTTTTCTTTAAAATGTGTCCCCATGTTACTACTGGAATTTTGTGTAGAGGCAGGCAGAATCTAATTGTGCAAACTAGGTTTTGCAATGACAGAAATGTGTTAAAACATGCAATAATTTAATTACAGAAGACACATTGACTCCTTAGTTTTTCGCTGAAATCTTGCCTCTATTATAGTTTGTCTGCATTTTGCAATTTACTTTGTTCAGGTTAGTAATTAATTTCAACCTTATTTCCTCTGTTACCTCAGCAGCACAATTCTTTTAACTCTGTGCTAGCATACTGAGATAATATTGACTCAAGAAGAAACATGTCATTAGTTGATTCTACAGTGTCATTTACTGAAGCTTCCTTCATTCTCCGCAGGGTCTCAGTATATCATATGATTATTTTTTTTTCCTAAGATTAAGCATACAAACCACTATTTCTGTTTCTGATACACTAAATTTAAATCATAATTTTCTTTCAAAGTTTTGATAACCTTAAATTCCCCTTTTTTTCTGCAATGCTGAATTGAAACTCCCTCATGTTTTAAAATTCTTTTACTGGAAATAACTGTGAAGACACAAGTCCAGCATTTTGTGAAGTTCAAATAATTTCAACACTATAGTTTAAATGTATTGAAACCTTTTTAATCAAAAAGAGTGCTTCAGTAGGACAAGACAGGACTAAAGTGAGATCTTGTGGAAACTACTAAAACATACAATTACCAACTTGCAAAAGCAATAGAACAGAATCATGGAATGTAAAGCTCAGGAGGTAATAAGGCAGGAGTTTTGAGTGAAAAAAAAAAAAAAAAAAAAGATAGAATATTTCAAATTGCAGTGCCAAAACCACTTCTGCTGATTGCAATTACATGGTATCAAGATTACTACTATGGAATACTACCTTCTACATCTGAAAAAACTTCTGTGACTATAAACATGCTCAGAAGTTAGAGGTTTTGGTTGTTACTTTTTTTCAGTCAAGAAATTGAGAGACAGAATTCTGAAAAAAATATTTAGAACTGAATTTGAAAATGTGGGTTTTTTTTTTATATCTTGTTATATATCTTGTCTGTAAGATTCTAGTGACTGAAGAAAGCAGTTTCATGACTGATTAAAACCTGTAATTTACAAATTATGCCTAAATAGCAACAAATTGCTTTTAGTCAATGTCTAACAGTGCTAGCAGTCCTAATAATCTAAAAAAAGAATCTTACAAAAATCATTTCATAAGGTGGGTCAGTTTAAATTGTACTAGAAAATATTAATCTTAAAATGCCTTCTAGGTGCAAACAGCAACTTCTGCTTGTGTGTTAATAAACAGCAATCACAACTGCTGTTGTTAAATTATTTGTGATTATGATTGCGCCCCTGGATCTGAAAGCAGATGAGATTCTCCATTTATAGATTCTCTTACTCATGATATTCCATTTAAGGCCTGGAAATTTTTTTTTTTTTTTTTGGCAATATAACCTAATGATTAAGGTATCCATAAAAGCTCTGAGTAAAATGCTTTGTCCCTGGTTACAGCCATAAAGATTTTCTGCAAATGAGTAGAGCAGATTATGGTTATGCTGCATGTTCCTGTAACCTCCAATATGGTGCCCATTTCCCTTTAGGCAGGACCTGCTGTGGTAATTCCAGCTACAAGGGAAGATGCTTTAGGCCAAGTCTAATGTATTTTGATACACAGGGTATCACCTCACACTTTTTGGAGACACAAAGAGCAAAACTATTCACAGCAATTCAAGACCCAAGTACACCCTACATCTCTTCAGTGGCATAATGACATTACCTGTCACATTTGTAAAAGCTTTACCGTTTGATTTGCTTTAGTAATTTCTGCAGAGCCAACATTTTCGTGGAATTATCTGGTGTGATTGCAATGTATCTTTTCTTAATGGTAGTAGCCATGCTAAAACATATATTTAAAATAAGGACTCCTCCCCCCACCCCCCCACCCCGCCCCACATCTGTGTGCAGCATTACTTTTCTCTGCATTAAATATTATCATTTCATCAGCTAATCAGTATTTATTGTAAGTTCCACTTTCACACAGTCTTTGTTTTATCACCTTGATAGCATAGTACTGTCAGAAAATATTTTAACTTTTACTGAGAGTTGATAACTTGTGTAAAAAGAGCTCTGTGTCTGTTATCATGGTGACAAGAAAGGCTCTGTTTCTTGGTTGTTTTCTCTCCTTTCTTCTCCATCTCCTTATTGTCAGTGATAGCAGACTGCATGGAACTCTTTTATGGCACATATGGAGAACATGGAGAAGCTCTGCGTGATTCTTCCAGTGTTTACAATGGGACAGAGATGCCAGTTAATTAGTTTTCTGAGTAGCATGACTTTACTGTCATAAGATGCAAAGCTGTTCCTCTCCTATCAGTGCTTGTTATGAAGCTGTTCCTTTGCTCTGATACCACAGTCTTAAAGGTTCCTTGCAATGAAAAACTATGAGCATACTTGTTTTTTATGCAAAAAATTAACGGTTGCAGTTATACTGATGGAGTGACTGTTCTCCGAAGACCAAAAAAAAAAAAAAAAAAAAAGGTGGCAAGAGGCTAAGAGACTGAACTGTGTATATCTCAACAGGTGAATATAATGGAAAAGACACTTGAGGTGAAAGTCCCCAGATCTAGACTCTGTCTCTCTAGGATGATCCACTGTGAGGCTGTTGGGTGGTGACACAGTCAGAATCACAGGTCACAAGTAACATCTACTAACATTAGTGCAGCTGGACCCCAGCCCATATATTCTTTCTAAATATGAACAAATAATGTTATTCCAAATTCTCTTCTGTCTCTTAAGCATTTTCAGCAACACAAATAATGTTCATTCTTAATAGTACACTTAAATATAGGTATTTTCTATAGATTGTCATTTTCTTCAGCCAGAAAACATAACATAAAGCACTGTGTTGTGAAATGGAGGTGCAAATAAAATGCTATAGATTGCATTTCTTTAAATCAGGAAAAATAGTAGTCTCAAAATTAGGTGCCCAAGACTATTTCATCTTCCCTGTTACATTACATTGACATTAATTTCTAGTAATGTTACTGTTTGTATTCTGGCGCTTATCTATTAAAGGTTTTGCTATGTTTAAGTTGTTCCCTCCCCTAGTTCTTGATCTCTGAAAATTTGCAAGGTTCCTGCTACATAACACCATTATAGATCTGTGCCATATGCTTTGTGCATATGGCAAGCATTTTTGGAGAAGCTCTGAGTCTTGTGTTCTGCAGATCTGTGCAGAAAGTGCTACTCTGAGATTTGTGCAAATTGTTACAGCTGGAAAAAGATCATTTAATTATAAAGCAATAATGGAGCTGGGTTGGACTACTTAAGGGAAACCTGACACAGATGCTTGTGTAATGGAACCCAGTTATTAATTTACAGAATTAGCCCTGCCTTGCAAGCTGCTCCGGCATGTGAACCCCATTGACTTCAGCAGTGTTCTGCAAGGGCACTGTGCCTTCCAGCCAGATGGACCACTTTGCAGGGTCAGAGATTAACTATACCATTTGAGTTAGATAAAAAGTGACACGAACAACTACGTTAGGCTTCCAACCTTCAATGTAACTATGATATTGTCTCACTTTTTCTCTACTTATTTCATATTGTTATCATGTACAAACTAGCGGATGTGTCCATAATTTGGTGGAATTTTTTTCAGGAAGTTAAGAGCGAGACTCTCAAATAATAATTGCTCCCATGTTATGAAATTAAACATAACTAGCTTTCAAATTCTCACTGCAAGATAGAATGAATTGGGGATTATGACATATATCTCTTCTTTATGCTGTAATAAACAGTAGTACAGCGGTTGGATGGTCAACTTAGTGTCTGCTAAGTGTTTTTCTCTAAAAGCAGATTACAACTTCTATTAACTACGAAGAAAGGCGGAGTAGGCAGTCTGAAAAGCTCTGGACTGTCAGAAATACTCACAACAGAATCAAAAACCTCTTGTTTATATTGAAGGTCAGGCTAGCACTCTGTATGGTGAGATCCCCTGATCTTAATAAAAGGGAGAGTATGCAAAGTTTTAGATTTGTGTTCCAAATGAGAGAACAGCACAATATTGCACCTATATCTTCAAGTCCGTATTGCGGTAATCCTTCATTGGTGAGAATCTGACAACATCCAAACCATGCTGTGCAGATTGACAATTTTGTTGCTGAAGTATGCAGGAAACAGAAGCCAGAAAAATCAGCTGCCTTAAAACAGGTACATTTTCCTTAAAAATATTACATAAAAGAAACTTAACAAAAAAAAACAAACAAACAAAAAACAAACAAACAAAACGAAAACCCACAAAAAAAAAACCAAACCAAAATTAACAACAGAAACTGTTTTTTAAAAAAAAAGATAGAAAGAGAAAGCTACTTTCTAAGCCCCTCAATGATCCTGCTATTTCCTTCTCAGTTCTTCAGAGGATGTATCTGAGACACTTGATTTTCAAAAGCCAGCTGAATCTCATACTGATAGATTGTGTCTGAGTTCTGTCCTTATTTTAAAACTCAACTGGTTTTCCTCTATGTTAAAAAATGTTCAGATGAAAACTTTGACATGTGGGGTTTTTTTTATTATTTTATAAAGAATAGGAAACTGTTGTGTCATGTGTAAGTGACCATTAAAGCAATCATACGGAAGAGTGTTTCAAATACCTTTGCAAATGTAAACATTGCTGCTTCAAGAAATTATAATACATAGTTTTTTATGCTTGCTATGAAGTATTTACTTTCTGTCCACTGCAGCTGATTCTATATTATAACAGGATTTTTTATCACGGAATACATAAAAAATATCCAAATAAAGCAAAAAAACACAGTTCATTATCATCCTATTTGTCTGTGAACTACTCTTGACTTTGTATTAACATTTTGATTCTGTAAGATAGAACCTAAAACAGTAGACAAAATAGACATCTCAAAAATGTTTCAGAAAGATAAGGTGAAACAATTAAAGGTATAATAGCATTTAACCATAAAGGAAGTATATTAGATCTTTCTGCACAGGCTATTATTCAGGCATTAAATGGCCATCAATCTATTTCAGTCAAAAGTACATTTCTAATTATGACTTTTAGTTTTACAAAACTTAAATGATCTTCATCTGCTTCTTGAGGTCTTGATATCATTGAACTTCACATTTGTAAGAATAACCAGTAAGCATTCTCCTTCTCTATAATACCAATCCTTAATCTATTCTTATGTTTTCTTTGCAAAACTGAAATGATTTTGGGCAAGAAATTGGCCTACCCAATGCAGTAACATATATTTCACTCAGTCTACAAGATTTTGTATTTTTTATTACATATTTGCTTATAGCAACTTGATCTGCACAAAATTTTCCAGCTTTATTAGTTCTATTTCAGTACACGTACTTGGTTATATTGTCAGGTTTCATGAGAAATCTTGATTTGCATGTCTGGTGATTCTTTTTAAGCAGACAACATAATGGATAAGAAGCTAAGGAAATAATCCACTCTTATACAGTCGATGCCACTACATCTTTCTTTAGGGTAATATTTGAAGCCAATAGTTGTAAATTGCTTTCCATTGAGATATTAATGACTCTGAGGCAGAACTCAGAGGTTTCTATCAATTTAGGCACACTGACATTTTGCTGAAGTAAGAAATCTAGAAAGAAAAGGCAGTAATTCTTAACTTGTAAAATTACTGCTCTTACTCCATATGATTCACTTCCATAAGCTTACTTTATAGACAGAAGATACCTTGCAGACTTTAAGGACTCTCTTATGTGAGAAAAGTTTTCATTTGAATTTCCAGGACACCTACACATGACTTTATTCAGTGGAAGTCATAGTGATATGTTGGACAAGAAACTAATAACTGACAGTTTCCAGGGATGTTTGTAATTACAGTACACACTGAGAGTATGGGGTACCTCAGCATTTTGCTGTGACTTTTTTGCAGATACTTGTACTGGGTTTGGCTGGGATAATGATATTTTTCTTCACAGCAGCCTGTATTGGTGCTGCTTTTTAGACCCGTGACTAAAACAGTGTTGGTAACACACTGATGTTTTGACTGTTGCTGAGTGTTCATTGCACGGCCTCTAGGCCCTTCTGTTTTCCCACTCTGCCCCTCAGCAAGTAGGCTGGAAATGTGCAGGAAGTTGGGAAGACACACAGCCAGGACAAATGACCAAAACAAAAGGCTCCATACCATACATATCATGCTCAGCAATACAGCTCAAGGAAAAGAGGAGGAAGGGAGTACTTTTGTGGTTATGGTATTTGTTTTCCCAAGTAACCGTTAGGTGCGCTGAGGCCCTGTTTTCCAGGAAGTGGTTAAACATCTGCATGCTGATGGGACGCAGTGAATGAATTCCTTCTTTGCTTTGCTTGCATGCACAGTTTTAGTTCATCTATTAATCTGTCAGCTCACACTCAGCTTGCTGTTGGCCGAGAACCAGTCTTTTTCAGCACACCTGGCCCTCACCCACTCAGACTCCAGCCTACATTGTTGCAGGGGCTGGTTCATCACAGGTGTGGGAATTTTCAGAGGTTCCTGTCAGGCTGTTCCCTGCCCAGGTCCATCTCAACGGCAGCCGTGTCCTGGGTTCTCCTCAGTGTGGTGTCATCCATTAACTGAATGAGAGTATACTCCATCTCCTCCTCTTGGTCATTGATAAAGATGTTAAATAGGGTAGGTCTCAAAGCATACCCTGAAGAAACTCCACCTGTAACTGGCCTTGAGCTAGAGGAAGAATCACTAAACATCATCCTTTCAGACTGACTGTCCAACTTGTTTCTCATCCACGTAGCAGATCACCTGTCTAGGTCATAATGTGCCAGTCTGCCTACAATAAGGGTTCTGTAGGACACAATGTCAAAAGTCTTTTAAGTAAAGACAGGCAACACTCACTGCTCTCCCCTTGTCCATAGGTCTTGTTAATTCATCATAGAAAGCAAACAGGCAAGTCAGTCAATCATTCATTACCTTTGATGAACAAACACACAAAGCACAAAATATGTCTAATATTTCCTTTTTGTTCTAAGCAGGTGCTCTACTGGGATCTTATGAGTACTGTAGGTAGGACTTTTAGGATTTTCTCATGGCTTGCTTTGTTGCCAGCTCTCATGACTACATTGTTCAATTGAAAGTGAATATCAGGAATTCACCTGAATGCCTATATGATGCCTTCTAACAAACAGCGGGGTGACTACAGTAGCTAAGGCCAGATTTAGCTTAAGCTTGTGGAAAGATGTTAATTAGGCAAATATTTTCTACATTTTAGGCAAGAGATACAGCTCCAGTTGCAATATCATGTTATTAATAATTGGGAATCACATGTGATACACAGTGGGTTTTTTTTTGGCTCTGTCTTTGCATTATGTATTATGTTTGTGATAACAAGCCCTGGGAAATCAGTACTTCACTGAGCTTTTCTGAAGCTTTAACCTTTTAAGTGGTAGTGTTGCTATGTAATTTCTAAATGCAAAAGGCCCTGCATTAAATTCCTTTTGAGGTCATTTTGGCCTCTGAAGAACAACTCAAATAATAAATTAATTTTTTCTTCTTTGAATTTAAACAATATACAGACAGACTTTTCTAATATTATTCATTCACTCTAAGGCTTTATATGCAAACTGTCTCAGAAGCTTTGCATCATTTTCCTTTTAGCGTGATAATTATGATGCTAAAATATTTTCTGATACACCTGTTCCCCTTCATCCAACACTTGCGCTTGAGTAACCAATGAAAGAAGTTACGAGGGCTTTTCACTGTAGTTAAAAGCCTCATTTTAAGGGCTCCCCACCTTGTTGCTTCTTCTTGAACTTGAAATTGACTGAAAAGATTTCATCACGCCATTGTGATGCTTTGGCAATTTTAGTTGCAGCATCTGCAGAGAAGACAACGTGCAGTGTATGTGTCTAACTCAAAGCAGTCTAAGAAGCAGCCTAAGCCACTAACTACTTTTGACTTAGTTCATTTTACGTGTTACATAACAAACAATCACTTGATGTGTCAAATTCTTCACTTTGACAATACTTCGTCTGTTTGTTTCATTATATATAACATTTAAGAGTTTGGGGTTTTTTTTGTCTGTAGAAACATTATTCAATCACTCAAGACTTTAAGAGTAGGTGATTTTGTAGAACTTCTTCAATCGCAGCAAATCTTTTGTTAGTTGGTTTAAACTGAAAGTACCTCTAGGTTGCGGCAATAGTTAGGTTTCAGCACACATTATATTTATTGAAACTTACGTCTTGTTCCCATCACTGAAGTCATGAGCTATTACGGATTGTCTGAGTTTTTGGTAGAGGTGATGATGAGTCATCAACTGAGCTATCAAGCATCTATTTTCCCAAACATATAGATATATCAAACTTTCTTTTTTCTACTTCACTAAGTTGCTCACAATCCGTCCATTGGGGGCTGTAGATTTAGGCCAGGTCTTTGCAACTTGCTGCAGGTTCTTCCATGTCCCTTTGCCTGCCCTGTAAAACAATAGGCAGATGTATTTAGCTGTATAAACCTGCTAGTAGAGTATCGAGCTCAGTATCATGCTGACATGGTACAGGGCATCAGAATCACAACTATATTGTGTCTACCCAGGTCATGTGTAGATGTATCAGGTGCAAGTGTTACTTCCACTATGTAACATGAAATTCCAACATATTCTTGGGTTTGGTTCCTACCCTCACTGCAAACTGCGTCTTCAACATCTACACCTCCAACCACCATCAAATAATTATTTCTTTTAATTGTGTTCACTGTTATAAGGACATTGTTGGGGTTTCTTTTTTGAGATTTGGGTACCTTTTTGCAAGAGAATATAAGATGAATTTGAGGAGCACAAACTAAAAATGTGGTAAAAACATGTTCTTGTGCAAACAAAGTAACTGCAAATCCAAACCATTTCTTACATTATATAAATAATAAACCAGATGCATTTACATGTCACCCTATACTCCTCAGGATTTTATTTCAGCAAAACATGATCTGCAACACTTTTTTAACAAGAGGATAAAATAAATATTACATAATTTTATAAATGGATTAAGAACTAGTTAGTGGGTTTGATGACAGCTGAGTACTATACAATTACTCTCGCATTGTATTTTCCAGTCTAAATTTGGTTGAAAGTGGTGCAAATATGTTCTTTTATATATATATAAATTTAAAGAAAGGAAACAAAAAAACAACAAACCAGCAGTGATTTACTGCAGCATATTGTAAACCGGACTGCACTAATTGGCATTCCGAATTTAAACAGCACATTAAAGGAAAAACAATACAGTGACATATTTTGTTCATTTGCTAGAAATTGATGTTATTCCAAGATGTTTGGGTGACAAGCAGTTACAGTAGCTGATCTTTCTTGTGATAAAAAAGAGGAAATCTTCAGAATAGAAATGAACCATTGATTTACTGGTGTTGCTGTAGCATAAAAATGGAATATAACATATATCAAGACCACAGACAGAATGAATAAAGGAAAGCAATGAAAATAAATGAAGAGGTTGAGTGGGATTCATTTTTGGAGTATATAAGTGGGATACATAGTCTTCAGGCAGAGCATGAAAAGATTTGAGCAATCTCTCCATGTTAGAGAACAGAGGAAAAAGTGGGGATAGGTGTGGTTTCACTATAAACACCTTTGTATCTACTAAGCAGTACCCACACAACTGAAAGAACAAATCAAAGTGAAGAACAACACTACTAAGCCTAAAAAATAAGAGTCATGTAGAGTGAATTAGGCTACTAATCACCCTCTTTTTTTCTTGGTTAAGTATTTTTTTTTTATAGGCATTGGTGAAATATTTTAATTCTCGCTTCTGCAAACTCAGCCTATGTGTGTCTTTTCCTTTCATAACCGACTTTATCCTCAATATTCAAAAGTGATGAGGCTATTTATTTCAGCAATACTTAGATCCTCATTCAGGGTGATGTAATGCACACCAAAATGTTTCACTTAGTCTTAGCAGGCAATTTCTTACTAATAAAGAAAGGCAACAAAATTAAATTTATGTAATTTAGTTTGTGCACGGTTTGCTTTTTTTTTCACAAGTTGAGGAATGACTTAGTATTCCCGCATTTCTCTTACTATAGAGCCAACACTAAATTATACACCATCTTACAGCAAATTTTTCAAATGGGTAATTAATACACAACTCAGAGAAGCCTTAGGACAGTGGCTTCCTTCCATTTCAACTGTTAAAAACGTAGTCAGAATTAAGTAGTAGTTCAAGATATCTAGTCACTAGGCCATTTGAAAAGTAAGATATACTATTAGACAATATAATAATGAAGCAAGTAACAGAATGAAAATTGTTGATGAATTCTTTAGAAAAAAATACTTGAAAGATTAATTGGTATGTTTATATTTCACTTTTCTAAGTGATGAATAAAAATCAATTAGAAAAATAAACACAATGAAAATATATATATTATGGAAATTACCTTCCAAGTTGACTAGACCTTGCTTCTCCTTAAAATGAAAACAAAAAAAATCTTTGATTTTTCACAAGTGTTGATGTTTTACCAATTGTTTTCCTTTTGAGGAAAACTAAGTTTTAGAAAATTCTTCATACAGGAAGAATTTAAAGATATGCATTTCTACAAAGGAAGACTTTCATTTTATTCAATGACTCTGAGAGATAAAAGTAACAATGGGCTTAGATAGCAAATTGGCATATGTTAAGGCATAATATTGTGGACACGAAATGTATGTCTGTAATATCTAAGTAGGGACTTATTCCAGCACTTGTTCTTTCACAGCAATCCAAAAAAAATGAGGAAAATCAGTTGTTCTCCTTACTGTAAAAGTTATGTTTATTCTTTTTCCTCTAATTTATAAAAATCTTTACAGCCATCAGATGAAAAAAACCCAAACCTCTGTAAGTGTTGATACTCAAATATTGAAGGGTTGAACATTGGAAATATTAGAAACAAATTCCCAAAATTCCTTAGGGCAGACAAAGTTGGAAACTGACATTTTATTGTGGATATCTGCTGAGTACAAGGGGAAGAGATGATGTCTTCTTATACTTAAAGGTCAACATTAAGAGGTTTGCTTAATTGTATGAAAGAATGACTTATGTCTGCACACAAAACTGTCAAAATCTGCATAAAAAAAAAATATTTCAGATTGCTTATTGAGAGCAATGGAGATTTCTTTTTTCCCCTAGCCTGTAACCTTCAAGCAGTTTAAAGCCTTCAGGCATCTTCTATGCAAGGTAGTGAAAAGGAATCAACCTACTGTTTCATAGAATCATAGAATGGTTTAGGTTGGAAAGGACCTTAAAGATCATCTAGTTCCAACTCTCCTGCCATGGGCAGAGACACCTCCCACTAGACCAGGTTGCTCAAAGCCCCATCCAACCTGACCTTGAACACTTCCAGGGATGGGGCCTCCACAATTTCACTGGACAACTTGTTCCAGTGCCTCATCACTCTGATAGTGAAAAATTTCTTCCTAATATCTAATCTAAATCTACCCTCTTCCAGTTTGAAGCCATTACCCCTCATCCTATCACAACATGCTTTTTTAAAATGTCCCACTACAACTGTCTTATTTATAGGCACCCTTCAGATACTGGAAAGCTGCTATAAGATCTCCCCAGAGCCCTCTCTTTTCCAGGCTGAACAACTTCAATTCGCTCAACCTGTCCTCATAGGAGAGGTGCTCCAGCCCTCTGATCATCTTTGCAGCCCTCCTCTGGACTCACTCCGACAGGTCCATGTCCTTCTTATGTTGAGGGCTCCAGAGTTACATGCAATATTCCAGGTGAGGTCTCACTAGAGCAGAGTAAACGGGCAGAATCACCTCCCTCGACCTGCTGGCCACGGTACTTTTGATGCAGCCCAGGATGCAGTTGGCCTTCTGGGCTGCAAGTGCACATTGCCAGCTCATGTTGAGCTTCTTAGCCACCGATACCCCAAAATCCTTCTCCTCAAGCTGTCCACAATCCATTCTCTGCCCAACCTGTATTTGTGCATGGATAGGATTAAAGTTTGTCATACAGAAATCTGCAAGAGCACTAGCAGTATACGTTGTTCTGTGTACTCCATACGCTTCTCGGAGGAGATATTTGTAGCAACAGTGAGATGAAAGTGAGAAAGTTGACTTTTTAATGGTTCAACACGCATTCAGACAGGAAAATGTTTCTTATATATAGTCTAATGTTGGTAGAACTCTTCCTATAAATCTTCTGAGGAGCTGAAAACAATTCCCACTGGAGTTCTGGAAATTGTGCCTCTTCATCACCGCTGAAGTGTTGCCTTCTGGAAGGGCTGAGTAATTAAGGAAGCACTTGCCAGTTCAGCATGGTGTGGCAGCAGCTGTCTGTTCACTCAGGTGAGAGAATTGAATTCTGGAGAGCTCTTGATTCACTTTCCCTGGCTTATTTTTTAAAGGGACGGGCTATGCTTCATGATCTTCCCTTGGTTTTCCATCACTACCCACCACAAAGCTTCACCCCAGAGAGTTATGTTCATCTTTTCCTTCTTTGTGACAGACATTACGTTGTTGGAATATTGCAAGGTTATAGATAAAAGGAGTAAAAAAGGGTTAGAACAAGCCACTGAGTATTTTCTGATAGTTTGGAGAGAGAATGGGTATTCCATCCCCTCTGGGCTTATTTTAATTAAGTAAACAGTATATTTTCTTACTACCCAATATATAAGCAAGCAAAAGAAAGAAAACATGGAAAGTAAGAGGAGTGAGGCATAAGTGTGTATGAAAGAGAATATATTCAGTCTCTAGCAGCAAGACATTTCAGTTTCAACTTTGTAAGAGGTTTTCAGCACACAGAACACATGAATTTAAAAGCGTGTTTCTGACAGGGGAGGAAATTTTATTAAAATTTGAAGGCTTTCTGACATCATAAACTCAGACGTTAGAAGTGGAAAAAAAAAAGCATGGTACAATGGAATTGCCTGCAGGAGATTGAAGTCAAGTATGTGGTTTCGTATCTTTTACTCTGTGTGTTGTTTTGGTTTTGGGTTGTTTTTCTGTTTGTCACTATTAACTGTCTGATTCTATCTTTCACCGTTTTCTTTATTTTCTCTTTTATTTCTACTTCTGCCTCTTTGCTATCACTTCAATTTCAGCTCCAGATTCCCTCATCATATACAAAACCTGAAGCTGACCCAGCAGCAAATTTGGCTTATGTTTTTTAAAGCACAGCTTGACACTCCATTTCCTAAAAAATCTCTTTCATTTTGATTGAAAATCATTTGCACTGAAGGACATCAGAGTCATCACTAGAGATGATACTAAAAGAATGAAAGAAAGAATGACTTCTGCATATCAACTGTATTCTGGAAGTATCCCCATATTGTTACATCACCTTGTGGTACTGGAAGATGTAGTCAAGGACTGTAAAAAATGGGTGGTTGATTTCTTTCCAAAAATATCATCTATTGTAAGCCGTAATTAAAGAAAAAATACTGTGTGGCGAATGTTAAAACGATTCAATAGCCAAAGGACCAATACAATGAAAATAAGACCTCAAGTCTCAAGAAGCACATGCTTTTCTTTGTTCTAGTGTAAACTGTATGTTTACATGCCACATTTGTATTTTCCATGTTTACCTCCAAACTACTGTTTCACAAATGAAATTGTTGGTGAAGCAATGCTTAAAACATTTTTTTCCTATGTAGCCAACATACTTCCCTGTTTGCAAGCTAACCAGTACTTTTCAATGCCAGTGTAGAAGCTATTCATTTTTTTTTCTCTATCCACTGTATGACCATTATCCAAAAGGACATCCAAGCAACACAAAAAAGGTGACTGAAGAGCGAATGTGTTTTTATTTTTACATTTGTATCAGCCATCAGCCTCTATTAGCTATCTTCTTTATTTTTGGTGCCTTAATGAGAAACTGCTTTCTTCATCACTAAAGCATAAAGTTTGAAATTGGAAGAAGTGAGATACAGGGTTACAGTTCACACAAAATTTAACTTTGAAAATCATAGAGCTTGTCTGCTTGTGTTTACACTGTTGACTGCTGTGTTTGCCATTATCCTTTCCTTTTTCATACGGTTGGCATTAAGTGGAAGCAGCCTTTTCATACTAGTTTGCTAAATAGTATCGATATTAACTTACTGAAAGGGCAGGCAATTAAACTTTAAAAAACATCCCTGTAACACCATTCTTATCATTAAAAGTTGCTCAAGAAAACCTCTTTCTATATCTTATTGCTCTTACATTTTTACCCAAAGAAACGTAATGACTGCATGCTATGTCTTGTAAAAACTAACAATTTTCCTCTTCCATCTGCTTCCTTTCTCATTATATCTCCATTCTTTTATTTCTGCCTTTTTCCTCTGCTATTTTCATATTTTCTCTCCCATCATCTATCCCTTCCCTCTTCTCTTCTAAAAAAGAAAAAAAAAAAAACAGGACAGAGAGGAATGAAGTTGTCAGAAGCAAATGGATTTTGTGAAATAGCTGTTTTACAGGTCAGGAATGTTAAACAAAGACTGACAGTGTTGTACAGGAAATGTTAAGAACATCATGAATCTAAAATAGTTGTGTTTGACTAAAGGGTATTGCACAATAATGTTCAGTACCTAAATTCCATTTGGTCTCATTCTTTTTCTTTCTACTTTCATCTCTCCTGTACAATCACACTTCTCAGGTACAACAACTTTTTTCATTGAAAACATTCTTCATGGTTCAGAGACGTCCAGCCAAGGGTCAAGAAAATTTTTGAAAACATCCTGAAAAAGTTAGTTCAAAAACCATCTTGAAACAAAAGGATGGAAACTACTATAGTAATAAAGGTAAAGAAGACTTAAGAAAGCCTTTCCCCAACTGTGAGTTTGTCACTGCACATTTTTGTAAACATGTAATGGGGAAAAAATTAATTTTTGTCACTGCTGCCTGCAAGGTATCAGATTACTTAAGAATCATCTATAAAGCCCTTTTTGGCCCAGAACAACTAACTGTGGGGTTTTGATGGCTAATGATAATTTAACTGTAAAACCAGCTATTTTAAAAATGTTTACTATATTGCTGTCAACAAAAAAACCCCCAAACCCAACAACAAAACACATACCAAAAAACCCCAATGAAAATTTTGCTGAAGAGTTTACTTGAGAAAACACATACACATAAACACACATACAGGTTTAAGACTGTCAAATAGAAATGCCTGAAGCTGGACAGAATGGTCAAGGAAGGAATTAACACTGTAGTAACTGGGTTTTTCACATCCTGGCACTGCTGAAATTTACCATCCCTACATTCCCCTTTCACCCTCTACCTGCTGTCATAGGGAGCAGTAGCCCCTCCAAACAAGATTAACAGAAGTTTTGATCTCACTGAGCAAAATGTTGCTTTTTCTAAGGTGTTCCTTAAACTAAATCTCCCTGCATCTTTACCCTCAGGCACTTAGAGATCAAGTAAAATACATGTCACCATGCAGGCATCACAGTCAGAAAGCCAGTCATGAACCAGACAATACGTGTCCGTCAAGTCAGCCTTTCTCAGGAAAGAAAAGAAAGAAAAAACAAACAAACAAACAAAACCCACCGAAATTATAACATTTCCTTTCCATTTATCCAACACTATAGTAAGATATAAGAAATGCAATCTTCTACCAAACTGAGACCAGGAGCACTTTTTTCACCATAGATCAGTACAAAACCACAGCAATGTCGTATCAGTCTCTTTCTTTATGGGTACAAACTGGAACACTTCACCAGACATGACTGAGCATGCTGTATCTCAGAATACCTGACATCCAAGAGGTTAAGGTCCTCTGCTACACCAGGAAAAAGCACAGATGAAGTCTTTGATCTGAATCAAAGAGGAAACCAGATCTAAGCCTGGCACAGCTGGGTTTTGAGCAATGAGGCACAAATAATCTTTAATCTACGGCTGGGGTTTCAACAAGCTCATCTACTGGACCATGCACTGCAAGGAGGATAGGCAGGAGACAAGAGTTGTTTGTAGGCACTGATGTGAGAACTTCATGTGGCCCAAAGTTTTATCATGAAGTTTGGTTTAGTGAAAAATACATGTCACCACCAACAAAAATCTGCAGAAATGTGTATTAATTTTGATATCTTACACCACTTTAAAGGGGAGAAACTTCAAAAATACTTGATAAAGAAAGAAAACTATTTCAAAAGTTTGAGGGTTTTAGTTAAGGTTTTATTTACAAATACTTCGCCCAGACATTTATTTCAATTGTATTCTAAAATTGGCAAAAGTAATAACATTTTGTTTGACTTTTGAATTTGATTGTTTCTGCCTTCTTCAGACTTTAGATTCACTCAGTGTTTTGGAAAGAAGCAAAAGAATATTTTTGGTCTGAGCCCAGGTGGACTTTTAAGGGGTTTTCCTTTCCAAATAAAAAAAATATTATTATTTAGTTAGCTAAGACTAAAACCTTATTTAGGAATATGAATAATATTTTAGTATATTAACAGTAGAATCATGCTAAAAAAAAAAAAAACCAAAACAAAAAACAAACCCTGCAGTTTATGGTGTATCTCTTTCTGCAATAAAGAAGCTGACAGAATAATATACAATTTTTTTTTATTTTTATTTTTTTTAAACAAGTGTCTTTGGTAATTATTCAGTGAGCTACTTTCCATATACATTTTTAAGATGTTTTACAGGCTCATGAAAGGCTGTTAAAACAGTGTGGAAAGGATTCCTCTAATGGCTTTCAATGAATGCTTCTTTTTATATCCATTAACTCTTCATGAAGAGCTTTGCAATAAATGGGAGCTCATTCTCTAACACAGTCATCGCTGGGGGCTTACAGGATTCTGTGATGTATATTTATGAGTACCATTGAATTAAATATATACAATTCTTGTTCCAAAAATCCTGTTCAACTAGCAGGAAAACATTTGCTTCTCAGTCAATATGTTCATTGGGTTGTCCTTTTTTTGCAATTACAACCTTTAAATATCAGTTTAAAATCCATTATTTTGACTCTGTTTTGAAAGATTGCAGGAGTGGGGAAACATACTCAGTGCAACTTAGCTCTAGGCAATGATGTCACAACGTATGTGGGAACCAATTATAGTTAATTACAATTTGACTAACCTTCTGTGCCATTAAAATTCTTGAAGAGCTTCCACAGCTCCTGCTCTATGATAATTCTTTTTCTAAGAATGTGTCTGGTTTGGGAAAGTGTGGTGTGGTTTTTTTGTTGCCTTTTTTTTTTTTCTTTTTACTGCAGATGTCATATCAAATAGAAGAAAATAGAGATTTAGGAAGTGAAGGAGAGTCCAAAAAATATACAATAGTAACAGTGGCCCAATAGTAGGAGCCAAGTACAATCACCAGTTCAAAGATATTCATATCTAACATTTAGTTTAGTAGCTGATTTTCTTTAAGTGAAAATCAAACACAAAGAAATAAAATCTTCAACACTGTGAGAAGGTTCTGGAGTCATAGTAAGATTGACTTGGAGCAACTCTGGTCACTTGTGAGATACTAAACATAGCACAATTGTGGTTCCCTGTCAACTAATGTGAAACAAAATTTTTCCAGGAAAAAAAAAAAGGTGAACACATCCTAGGACTGTACTGTATGGTGTTTTTGTAACAACTCTGGGAGCAGAGTTGTTACAAAAGCAATTAGATGCGGAAGTTGCTACAAATGTCAATTATCAGCAGCTGGGAAATGGTTGAGAATATGATGGTGGAAAGGAACTTGGGACAGTCTAACTATGAAAAAAAAAAAAAACAAAACAAGAAAAAATACAAGGAAGAAAGGAAGCAAGTGAAGGAGGAGGGAGGGAAGGGTGAGAGGGAGAGAGGGAAGTAGGAAGTAAGCAAGTAAGGAGAGAAGAAAGGAAAGGAAGAAATGAAAAGAAAGAGGGAGGGAGAAAGGAAGGGAGGGAAAAATGACGAAGGAAGGAAGGGGGGGAGGAAAGAAGGAAGGAAGGAAGGAAGGAGGGAAGGAAGGGGGAAGGAAGGAAGGAAAGAGAGAAACCTCATTTTTTTTAAAAAAAGCCATTAATGAGCTCAGAGAATTGATAAGTAGACTTCAAAAATAGAGTTCAGAGAATTATAATGGCAGAAGTACAGATTATTGCAATGCAAAACAAAAAAAAAAGCAAGAAAAATGAGAAACCATGTCATCATGATAAGGCCATAATAAGATAAATCGTGATAAGAAATTATGTAATCTTAATTATGAGTACATGAATACCTTCAAAAACAAGAAAGACACATACAAAATTAGAATACTAGGTTTGCCACACAGAATATTAGCACAAACCTATAGGAATAAAAATCAGTGTATTCAAAACACAAAGAACGAAACAAGGGGAAAGAAATATGAGACATTCTGTGTTGGATACATCTTACCTAAATTTAACTATCAAAGATGAAAAAGTCTATTCAGAGCTAGATGAAAATTGCTAAGGAAGAACACCTCCAGAAAACATATCTGCTCACCTTTCTTATGAAGAGATAATCATCCTTTTCTCCTAGCTGCAGATGGAGTCCAAATGACCAAAATCTACAGATTAAACATTTACGTTTTAAGTATCTATGAATACTATAAATTAGGTGTTATTAAATCCATTGTCTGTAATTACTTATCTAATAAAGGAACAACTTGCAAAAGGAAGACAAGAGATTTCATCTCCTGCTCAGTGATGAAAGTTGTTGATCCCAAGGAGACAGAATTAATTAAAGCCTTTTTTGCTTCCAGGTTCATTGTCATCAGTCACTTAAAATAATATATTGCAAGGACAGAGACTGATATTTTTCTTTCAGTAGAAATACAATGTATTAAAGAGTAGGTAAGGCAGATGTTTTCAAGTTGGCTGGGTGTGATGAAATTCACTGTATCACAGTCTGAGAATTGCCTGGAGTTATCCCAGAACAATTTGCACTTGTCTTTGAAAGCCTATGGAAAATGGGGAAATCCAGAAGAGTAAAGAAGTGTAAAGATAAAACCCACTATCAAAATGGGAGGGCAAGAAGAGGGAGAGAAGGAAGAAAAAGGAAATTATTGTCCAGACAGCTTCACATCTATTCCTAGAAAAATGTTGGAACAAACTATGTGCTTTATTACCACCTAGAATGTAACAAAGAGATCAATACAGACTAGTATGGATTTACCATGAACCAGATTCTCATGAAGAGAATCTGATTGTTTCTACAACAGGGAAACTGGCCTTGGGGGTCCAAGAGAACTTGTAAACACTTTGGCATTACTAAAACTTCTAACATTGTCTCATGTATCATGCTAAGGAAACATGATCAAGAGAGAATATCTGCTGAATGCCTAACTGATTTGGAAACAATAATTAAAGAGTGATTATTTTTTCCCTGTCAAATAAAAATCTTTGTGAATGCAGTTCTATAGAGTCTGGTTTAAATATTTTTTATTTTTATTTTTTAGAATTGCGATGAACATATTAGTGTCAGAAGGCAAATTTGCAATTGATATCATGCTGGGAGTATTTACAAGCATGACAGAGGCCAGGCTTAGAATTTGACTTGATCACAGCCAATTGGACGAACAATTTGGAGAGCAAAAATGCACTTCAATAAGGACAAATGACTAGCTATGCACTCAGCAGAAATAATCAACTGCCATAAATACCAGATGAGAAACAAATGATTAGACATCATCACTGTTGAAAAGAACCCAGGCATTAATGGATCACAAACTGAACATGAATCAACAGTGTCACATAATTACCATAAAGGGAAACACATTCTGGAATACGTAAACCAGATTATTGTCCATGAGGCATGGGATGTGCTGTTTTACTCTATTCAGCACTGGCATGAAATCTGCCAAGCAGAATTTGCCACAGTTAAAGAAGGATGCAACCCAGGTGGCCAGGGTTCAGAGAAGAATAATGAAAATTATTAGACTTGTGAAAAGCTTACTTCAGAAGACAGGTTAATGAGGCAACAGAGGGAACATAAAATAATAGTTAAATGTATAATAAAAGTGTCATAAAAACACAATAGAAAGAAAATATTCACTTGGTAAACTTTTGGGTAGAGCAACCTGTGTGGGCATCACATATAGATCCATTTGGTTTACATTTTCAATGCAAGCTTTCTACAGTACTGAAGCACAGGAATGTATTTTGGTGAAAATTACAGAAACTTCCCTTATGGAAGTTGAAGAAGTAACTGTCAGGAACGGCAGAAATATAGGTGAACTTGCTTTGCAATATTAGGTGATGTTTTATGTTAACATGCTTTCTTTAATTTCTGTTATGAGGCTTGCAAAAGAATCTCAATTTATTTCTATGCTTGCTTTCTGTTAATCCAAGGACATATCTTTTTTTTCTTTACCATTTGTTTTGGTGGTTTACTTGGAGAATTCTTTATGATACACTTGGTAGAATTTTTCATAGATAATTGTCCCGTTTATTCAAGAGCTATAGAGTTAAGACAATATTTTTAAGGATTTTATGAAAAAGTATGAAGAAGACAAACTATGCTACCCTATGATATGCATATATGGCATGTTTAACTGTGTTTTCAGAGTCTACATTAGAAAAGTCTGAAAATGACTATATTATACTTTAAATACATACCTTTAAGTAATGTAGTGTCTTGTCTTAGTGACTCTGATTCATCGGTTACAATTGGTGAATAATAAAACAGAAAAATACTGATTGAAATGGCAGTCATGAAAATCAGATATATATAGTGACAATAACCATTCAGATTTGGCCTCATATTCTTTAATAAATCTCTACTTTCAATGTCCGTTTTCCACATGAAGATTTTTTATTGAGCTGTAGAATTCTCAAATTCCTGTAAAAGAAGTATATCCACTGTTATCAAAGACTTTGTTATGGAAGCCCAGGAGATACTTTCCTTCAGGGGAAAAAAAAAAAAAAAAGATGTCTGTGGTATTACTGGTAAATATTCTTTCAATGTATAAATTTAATAAACAATCAGAAGATTCAGAGGTTGTTAATCTGGAGGTGTTTCAGTACTTTGATTTTTTTTACATGTGCCTAAAGCCTACTCTTTCGGCTGAACTTTATTTTGGCATGTTTTTCTCATTACCAATAAAGAGAAAATGTCACTATTCACACATAGAAGTCATTTTACTGCTGAAAACACAAACTGTACCTGATTTGCTAAAGGTTCTTTAGTGACAATAATATCAGTAGATTGATAACAACTAAAACCAAAATTCTTTATTGTGTGAACTTTGTTCATACCATAACAAGTAGCCTGTTAGGATTTATTTTTTTTCTACAAAGTTTCATTTTATGATTTTTTTTTTTTCCTAAGGACTTCCTTTTTTGGTGACTAAATTCAGCCAGTCTTCATCTGGGAAAAATAAGCAACAGAAAAACAAGAAAAATCAATCCAGAAAAAAACTTTCAATATAAACAAAAAAAAAAAGGGTTATATAGCAAAATCATCCATGACTGGAACTGGTCTGAGGTGTTCTTCACAGCTATCAGCAATAGTACTCAACAATTCCCAAGACTTATTAAACATAGTTCACTGTTAAACCACAGCAGCTGGCAGAAA
The DNA here is from genome assembly GCF_000708025.1 of Charadrius vociferus. Taxonomy (NCBI): domain Eukaryota; kingdom Metazoa; phylum Chordata; class Aves; order Charadriiformes; family Charadriidae; genus Charadrius; species Charadrius vociferus. Next base: position 765,318 of record NW_009647746.1, read on the forward strand.
AGTTTTCAAAACCATCATTCTTCTTTTATAAGTGGGAGAACTGTGCAGAGGTTGGCCCAAAGAGAAACACAGCCGCAATACAAATATAATTCCTTAAAGTATCCTTTAAAATTGTATATTTATAATAAATGATTTTCCTATACACATTTCACTTCAATTTGGATCACTTCATAATCTTGCAAACTCACGTTCAGTCACTGAGCAAGTGCTAATTGTAATCTGGAAGTATGCTATAAATATGCAACAGTCATCTCTCTGAAGGACCGTGGATAAACAGTATGTTGTTGTTTCTTCTGCAAATGAATATGATGTGCTCTTATTATTTGATTTAGGAATGTATGGGGATATTTTTAGTTGTTTGTTCTAAAAAAAGTTTATTTGAGAACTCTGTATTCTAGTTTCTCTGTAATGGTTTTCAATTTAGCTTCCCAATGATAAGCACGAATCATGTGTATGGTTAGCAAAGTGAAAAAAAAAAATGTGTTATGTCAGTAAACTAAAGCCAAAAATTCAGTTCTGTCTATGCTTGAATTGTAGGAAGTTTAACTAGGTATACAATCAATTCAGCTCCAACTTCCTTGGAGAACTCTGACCTCTCAAATCAGACTTGCCTTCTCCTGATGGGCCAGTGCCAAACAGACTTCGCTTTTCTCTGCCTCGTGCAGCTATTAAAGAAAGAAAACAACACCACCTCAACAGGAATCCTTCCAAATGAAATCTCTACAGATTGTACAGTAGTAAGATGAACACGTTTCCCCACTGCTTCACAGAATCTGAAATGATTGCAGTTAGTGCAAGTAATGTCTGCAGGGTCTTTTTTAGAGAGCATTTTAAAATGAAAATTTGGGCCTACCAGGTGACTTATAAAAGAAACATTCCATTTCAGGGAAGGGGCAAACTGCTGTGTGTTCCCTACTGGTTAATCCTTGAAATGGGCTTTTGAAATTCTTTTGCAGTTGAAATGAAAGACAGTCATTCAACTGTTTGTTTAGTCTGAGTTTCCTATTCAGAGAAGTGGATAAATGCCATTTGAATAAAATGCTCCAAAAAGTGTCCTTGAAGAGCCTCTAAGCATGTGAAATCTTTCAAATTGAGGATCTTTTAATAGCTTTAATCTTTTAAAACCACCTTGGCCTAGGACTGAAGGAGATGTATATAAACCTTAATTTTAAAAGATTTGGGGCCTGAGTCTCTCTTTGCAGAATAGTTTGTTGTTTGCAGTGAGTCTGCCAAGACAATTTTCAGAACCTACGCTTTAGTAAAAAGCTGCCTCCTATTTTCTTAGAGTGACTACAACAGCCCAGATGTTTATGTACCCAATAATTTAGCACATGAGTTGTGGCACAGGTATGTTAAGATGTTGCAACACTGTATAGTTAAGTTTCCTCCATACAAAACACATTTAAGAGAACCTATTTATTTGTGCTTTCTATATGGAATTATGGGATGGGATAAAAACTGATCCTGAATATCTTACAACTCCTTGAATTAAATCTGGGTTAGAATATGGAAATAATCTCCTTCCACTATCCATGAAAAGGAAATGGAAAGAATAATGAGCAAACTTCTGAAATGAATCATGAGACGGTCATTCAGAGTATCACCAAGGAATGCTAAAGAGTTCATTACTAGAAATGTACGCTACTTAGCTCAAAGAGATTTTTATTACTAGATATTTCTAAACTGTTTAGTTGAGTTAGAATTCTGAGCATAGCAAACTTTTTGACTTTGTCTCATATTTTGGCTGTCAGTTGAAATAATCAAAATTAAATGTATGACTAGAAAAGTCTTTGAAACAGATTTCATTGGTAGTCAAATATCACCACTTATCACAGTTACATTTTACTAAAATATTTTATAGACTTTGTCATAATTCTCTGCATTTACCAATTAGTAAGATGAAATTGTGCTGATAAAATTATGTGACTTTTTAAAATTAAGGATTAAAAGATATCATGATGATACAACACTTTGTTTTTAATATTTCTGGTTATTTATGCATAGTAATTCATACAACAATGGTTCCTGGGGTGGGAATAGGGCAAGTGTTGAGAGCTAAAATTATATTTTTCCAGAAACAGCAGCAATGTAATTTAAGTGTTCTATCACTAGTAATTTGATTTGCTGTTCATTATAATAACAGTAATAATAACAAATTCAATTGCTATTAATGGAAATGTCATATGCACTTTCATAGAGGTTTTATTGTAATTCAGTATTAATCAGTGTATCATTAAAATAAAGTGTTATCATCTAATTTGTATTTATTCAAGCATAAAGGCAAAAAAGTCTATTATGATGTACTGTACCATTATGCAGTCAGTTCTTTTAATAAAACAATTTTGCTATAAAGTTGTATCCTTTTCTTACAGTATACCAGAATGTGTTAATTCACATCATATACACCCAATGCTCTGTTGCAATAGCAAGGTTAAATTTGTTCAGTGCTTTCCTAGCAAAAGCACCTCTGCAAAATCTTCAAGGTTAAAGCTTGTTGGAAGAGTTCTCAGAACCATGATGCATCCCATCCATACTAAAAGAGCATTTTTATTTGAATAAGTTATCTTTATTTACACAGATAGTTGCATAAAATATAAGTTGATACAGCACCTTCTATGAGGGGCAGATTTCTCTATTTTCATAATTATAAATACGAGTTGACCTTTTTACTTATATTTCACATTCTCAACTATGGTTACGTAGAACAGACAAAATTTCATTTAAAATCCTTTAAAATTTCAAAAAAAAACATTAACTTCACAGATTTTTGTAATTTTTCTGAAGTAATCATTGGATCTGTATGGTGAACCAATTTGGGGAAAAAATAATAACAAGAGAAAACCCACAAGTACCTTCAAATGTAATAAATTATATCATACATTCGTTCATTGAAGATTGAATTAAAGGTGAACAGTTATATACACAAATGACCTCTAAGATGTTAAAAAACTGAGGATTATGTAGACTCCTGGACTATTCTGGACTTTGGAGAAGCCTAGCTTCTGCAGCAGATCCAGAGTTTGGGGTTAAGCTATTCCCACTAGTGTAAGATCTGGGTAGAGCTGGTCTCTCTGAAATAGAATAGTAAGAAACCAAAAAAAAAGAGCAAGCAGAGATTTAGAGCTAGCAAAAGAAACAGTGAAGAAGGAAGTATGTCTAAAAAGACAACAAAAGAACACACTTGTGCACTAGTTAAGGCTATTACTCTTGACTCTTAAGTATTCCCAGCCCTTGCCTCAGAAAAGCTTTTGCTTAATAATGCTTTTAGTAAATGGCTGCTAATTTAAGATGCAAAAGCAGCTCTTGACAAAGAAGTGGGTCTCACGTCTCCTTATAAATGATTCTGATCCTATATATAGGCCAATAAAGCCTTAATTCTTTCCTGAAAACTTATTAACTTTCAAAATAATTGATGAAATGTTGCTTCAGATCAGCCAGAAAACATGATTCTTCCCTAGATAGTGAAAATCCTGTGCCTGGAACCCTTCAAGCCATAAATCCAGTCCAGTTATGTGTCCTATGTTATATTTGCCAGGTTTTTGTAAAAACAGAAAGCATCTTCAGTGACTAATTTAAATTAGAGAGGACCTCTGAAGGTCATCTGCTCCTACCTTCTGCTCAAAGCAGGGTCAACCACAAAGTCAAAGAGCTTGTTCTAGGTCATCTTGTCTGGCTGAATTCTGAATATTCAGTGACAGAGACCTCACAGCATCTCTGAGCCCCCTGTGCCTCACAGTGAAAAAATGTTTCCTCATACCTACCTGGAATTTCCCACATTCAGCTTGTGCCTTGCAGCTCTTGTGTACATCTGTGAATCTCTGGGATATGTCTGGCTTCATCTTTGCTGCAACAACCCACAACCAATTATGCATGTAAGGCAGCAGCATAGAGAGAGTTCCCTCTCAGCCATCTCTTCCTTGGTGTGAACAAGCCTAGCTCTTCCAGAGTTCCTTTGAATACCATATGGTCCATCCCTCAGACATCTCTATGGCTCTCCACCAGACATGCTCCAGTTTTTCATCCTCTCTCTTGCACTGGGGATGCCTGAACTGAACATAGTACTCTGGGTGCAATATTTTAAGTGCCGAGTGAAGGGGATTAGTAATTTCCCTTGACCTTTCAGCCATTTTCTTAGGAACGCAGTTATCAGGGGCACACTGATGGCTCATATTCACCTTGCCATGCACCAAGACACCCAAGTTCTTTTCTGCAAAACTTTCTTCTGTCCATTTGCCCCTCAGCCTTTACTGGTGCATGGGATTATTCCATTCTGGATGAGGACTTCTAATTTGCCTTTGTTGAATTTCACAAAGGTTTCCATCAGCAAATTTCTCCAGCCTGTCAAGAGCATTTTGAATGATATCGCTGCCCTCCAGTACATCAACTGCTAAATCACACGTCCGTTTGATATAGTGTGAGAATTTGCAAAGAGTACACTGCATCATCCAGCTCAACAACAATAAAAAATAGCAGCCACTGTATTAAATCCTAAAAAAATTTTACTCTTAACTGGCTTCCAGTAGGACTTCAAACTGCTGACCACAGACAATTGAGCCCAATGGTCTCCTCAGTTTTACAACTAACTTGCAATCCGTTCATCCAGTCCTTACCTGTCCAACTTGGCTACAAGGATGCTATGAGAGATGGTGTCAAACACCTTGCTGAAGTCAGGTAAAATGACAACAAACACTCTTCTCTTTTCTATTGAACTACTCGTTTCATCATGCTGGTCGTTTTTATCATGCTGGTCATGCATGATTTGTCTTTGATAAAATCATGGTGACTTAAGACACTACTTTTCAAAGATGACAGAGGAAGGCCTCACAATGTTGTTGGTGAGCTCCCTCTGCACCCTTCAATGTAGCCCACCCAGTCCCCTATGCCCAGTTTGCCTATATGGTCCCTAATCAATCTCTTTATAGGCTGGGTAGTGCTTCACTCCCCCAGGGTCTGCCACTAAGCACAGGGACCAGGAAACCTGAGAGCAAACCCTCACTGTAAAGAGAAAGGGAAAAAAAAAGACACCTTCAACTCTTCCTTGTCCTCATTCTTCAGTACACCCACACATTTGGTGCCAACAAACCCAAAGAAAGCTTTTTCGTTGCTATACCATTCATCTGTATCATGCCCAGCTGAGCTATGGTTTTCACTGTCCCATAGCTGCATGCCCAGACAGTATGTCTGTATTCTTTCTGGATAGCTTCTCCTATCTTCTACCTTTTCTATACTTCTTTTTTGTGTTTGAGCGCAGTCAGGAGGTTCATGGCGAGTCAAGGCAGGTTTTTGCCAGACCTGTTGGGTCTCCTGCCCATCAGAGAAGACTATTCCTGTGCCCTAGGGAGGCACTCCATGAAGGAAAAAGCTGTGGCTATGCCTATACCTGAAAAGAGGGCCTCAGATGCAAACCTACTGTGAGATTTCCATGGCATTAATCTGTACAGCAAATGAGTCAGGTCTGTATGGTCCACCAGAATTTTTTTTTTTAACTTGGAACAGGGAGGAGAAAGGGGCAGTCATGTTCTCCAGCTCTGCTGCTTTCTATGACACTGATACCAGAGTTATTTGCAGATGTGAACTAGGGATAATTACAGGCTGAACTTCCCACTTTGAGGCAAATTCCTCTTGTTCATACTACTAAGCCCCATCTGTTTAGGTACTTTCTTCACAGTGAGTGATCAGGTACTGTTAGTAATAAACAGTAGTCTTCAGGTCATAGATTGGCATTGGAATAAATGTTTTTTAGACTATTATTTTTTCTCATGGTGCAGTGCTAAGTTATATAGCCATCATCTTTAGTTCTACTGCCTCCGTATTGATTTAAAGTTTGGATTTCAAACAAATATATATGTATGTATATATACAATGATATATCTCAGCTGGTGTGCTGCTTCATTCCAGTCACTAACACCCAAAGGAGTTTTTGAATTAATGTAGACCATTAGTAAATCAAAAAAGCAATTCAACACAACACAGCAGGGAGAAGATGCAATATTCACAACACTGGAAAAATATTTTAAGAAGGGCAGTTGTTTGTTAAGAGCTAGGGAATTCAGAAAGACAATTTAACAGAATGGTCTAATAAAGATCAGAGTTGTGCCGAACAATAATAAAAAAGAGAATTGAACAAAACTCCAGGAAATATCTCTAAAAACCTATAAACTAAAATGACATGCTCTACCAACCCAGGCAGTTGATTATAACCTTGGTCAAGAATAGATCTCAGAATTTTATGCTGCTCTGTGCCTTAAACCTCAAGGTACACCTATGAAAATACCTAGGCACTGCAGCATACAACTTTTAGCCAGCTAACTTTGAAGTACATGCTCCCAGAGCCTTGGTTAGGCACTTAAGACATTGTTATGGAGTATACAGAAAAAAACTTTCAGCTTGACATTGTATACAACATTTCCAACATGCTACACAGATAGACAGTGAAAGGCAGAAGAAATATTAAAGGAGGCAACTTTTAAATCATGCATTTTAAAAACTGGATTGTAACTGGAACGTAACTGGAACCTCTAAATTTCAATCAGGACTGTAAAGAGGATTTCTTTGGAATACACCATCTGGAATTTGGTTTAATAGGAATACAGATACAAGGGTTGGTTTCTTTTTTTTTTTTTTCTTTTTTTTTTCTTTTTTAGCACAGACATGAGCAGCTTGTTGTGATACTTTAAGTTTACGTACAAGATACCACTCAAACTTTCCACTCCTCACAAAACCAGCTGCCATTAATACGTCCCTCACTGGCTTTTGCAGGCACTCCTCAGTTCTTGCTTCCCTAAAGTCATCTTGGAAGCTGGCTGGATGTCAGTGGATGATTTAACCTTCTCACAACTGTGCTTACAGTCTCTTGAGAAGTCACATAGCTTCACTGTATACAAAATACAACTTCCACTTTGTGTTCAGAATCATCTTCATAGCCAATAATTTGGTAAACAAAATAAGACATATCTGGAAAAAAAATTGCTGCATCCTAGGAAAGGCAGAAGAAATCGGCAGTGGTTTTACTAATAAAAAGGATGAAAAAACGAGTCAAAATAGACCCTAAGGTTCTGTGCATGTTCCTGAGTAGAGCTAGATATCTTCTTTGGAAGCTGACAGCTACTTTATATACAGTTCTTCAATGCCTGTTGGCTTTTGGACTTCACTAGCAGTAATAGCAGATGAATCAGTAAATGAAACTTAAAAATATACTTTTCAACAAGGTATTGAAACAGGCATATTCCTTCTCTCTCCCAGGTTTCTGAGAGGAAATATTCATCATCAATCTCTGAGTTACACTAGAGAAAAATGAGAGGAGATACTGATCTGTCAAACATCTACTGACTTACTGACTTAGGGACAGGAGGCAATACTTTCTGATCCATTCAGACAAAGTACACAGATTATGATTACAGATAACTTGCCTGCTTACATGACTATCAGAGGTTTTATTTTAGTGTCATAAAAGTGATTGCTATGTTGCATCCCGATTTGAACTGTGGTTGTAAAGCACTTTTAAATTTAGATCTTACATGACGCCATATGTTCTTAGAGCTTAATATTTTTTACTTTTTGTCAAAATGAGAATTTTATTAAAAAGAATACAGATAAATAGATCAGCAAGTCTGAGATCTGACAGACATCTTAGGAAGCATGGTTACAAAATATTACAGTTATGTATCAGATAAGCTGTAGTTTGTGGGTTTTTTTTACTTATTAGAGGAACTAGCAACAAACTGACTCAGAGACAAGTCTGGAGCTTTGAACACATTCCCCCTTCATGGCACATGTTGTAGGTTAGGTCATTGTCATGGTTTAGGCTGAAATAACCACTAAATGAACAACAGATGCTCTCTTTGTCCTCTCTCCCTTTCAGAGAGGGGAGAAAACAAGGGAGAGAGACTTACAAGTTGAAAAGAAACTAAACTATTGTAATGAAATATTAATAATAAAATAAAAGGGAAAAATAATAATATTAAAAGAAAATAACAAAATATAAACAATATGTACAAAACCATATTGAGCTCCCAGGATGATGATCACATCACCAGCAGGCACTGGGAAAGTCCCAGAATGGACTCAGTGATGGACAGGAACCATATTCTGGATCTGGATTCAGGAACCCACTTATTGGGATCAAAGCAGACAAACAGACAGAGTCCTCCTCAGACATCAGCCATCAAAGAAAGCAACCAACCCCTTTGCTCCCTCAGCTTTTATACTGAGCATGAGGCAGATGGGATGGAATACCCCATCGGTCAGATTTGGGTCACCTGTCCTGTCTGCTCCTTCCCACAGGTGCTACCCCTCTACGCTTTTCCAACCCTCCAACTTGGCAGGCAACAAAGTTAACTGACCTTGGTTGTTATGGGAATAAATGTAAGCAAGACTCTCTCTGCATACCATTCCGTGGTATTCACTATAAACATCAAACCTTATCTGCTAGAAGCGGACACTCTCTGATGAATACACCATTAATTTCAGAGAGTTCAAAAAGGCTTAACTGAAAAGTAAAATTACTGAAATAAAAATTGTTTCTGTTTTACTTCAAACCAGGACAGTGATATAGTGGGGTATTCTACTGTTTCTATTTTTTGATTCAGTAGGCTTGCAATCTGATAAGGTTATAAAACCTGACAAGAACTATACACCTATTCTTGATGCGGCACTCTCTACCTTTAAGTGACAGCACATACACTGTGATTCTCCGTATCAATGGTGCCCCACTTTTCTCGCTTGTTGTGGTGAATTCCAGCCACTCAGAAGTCCAGCTGAAGCCTGCATGCCCAAAGCGGTACCATTGCTACAAAGCAGAGGGGTGCTACATGTCACTTTGTAAAGAAGTCTGAAGACTGCTTTGGCTTGGTTTTTTTTGCTACTCTACCAATTTGTCCAATATTTTCTCTCTTCTCTTTTTTAGGAGAAAATAATCTGCACTGTTTTAAATATAAATTATTCCTTCCTAAGAAGCCAGCATACCATGAGACACAAAGTAAAATCACCATCCTGGGACTTCACTTCCTGTTGTCTTTACTTTCTTTTATTTATCATTATCAGCTCATAAGGGAAGAGTTAGTAGGCAAATACACTAACAGGTTTTTGACATTTCTGTCAATCTCTACCCAAAAGCTTTTTCCACCTGACCAACTGGTTCATTTTAGCTGGAAAAGCTTTTTTGCTGCTCTGCTTGAAAACTTACAAAATGTGTAAATGTGTTTGTGTTTTATATTCCTCTCACTGCTCCAGCTCAAGAAAAACAAACACCAGAAGAGGTGACTTTGCTCTCAGATTATCTAGGGATCTTTCAAATCTGTAGTAGCTAAAACCAAGCAAACAAGGGACAGTACCTCTCTCCCCTCCCCGTCCTCGCCATTTCCTTGCTATGATAAAACCAAGACATTCTCTGTTAAAGAATTATGTTTACATTTTTCCAAGTTCAGGTCTAGATAGTGTAAACTGTTGATTTTATGTGAGAAAAATTCCTGGCCAGAATAGTGGGAAGGTCTCCACAAATCTTTAACTGACTCTCAGGAACAACTATGGTGATGAATATGATGTATCTTACTCAAAAGATGCTACAGAATTCATACACAAAATTTATGTATGCTACACATTATCTGATACTCATAGATTTCAACAGGCTAGGGAGTAAGTCCTTGAGTCCCAAAAGCCCTTTCATCAGCTTTAGAGCCCAAATTAATGAGATAACAATGAAAAGGTTAGTCTCCCACTTTGAATTAGGTTCCCTGAAACACTGTATCATAGAATCATAGAATGGTTTAGGCTGGAAGGGACCTTAAAGATCGTCTAGTTCCAACTCCCCTGCAATGGGCAGGGACACCTCCCAGTAGATCAGGTTGCTCAAAGTCCCATCCAACCTGACCTTGAACACTTCTAGTGATGGGTCCTCCACAGTTTTCCTGGGCAATTTGTTCCGGTGCCTCACCACCCTCATAGTTAATTTTTTTTTTTCCTAATATCTATTCTAAATCCACCCTATTCCAGTTTGAAGCCATTACTCCTCATCCTATCACTACAGTACATACTGATCACAAAAAAAAAAAAGAAGAAAAGATGTAGGAAAACTAGCTGTTTAATTTTAATGTCTACATAACGTATTCAGAAGTGAGCAAAAATTTTCCCTATTTTCCTTGCAGTCATTTCACTATCTTTCCATAGAGAAATTCTTACCTGTCAGGAAGGCAATTATCAGATAGTACATTGGGAAAAAAAAGCCCATTTTTCATCTTCTTCAGTACTCTGGGAAAGTCAGTTCCCTTTATTTGTTTCTTATCTTTGTCAGTTTGGTATTTTTGTGCTAGAAGTGTTTATCTAGGCTGAAAGAGTCTCAGTTCCTAATTCCAATGGAGTGCACTTAAGTGGGCATCTACTTAGACAGAGCCAGTAATGTTTTATATACGGACTGTTCTCTCACCTATTTATCCATCAGTGCAGCAAGTCCCCAGTTTTGGTTGAAATCTGTAGGCACTACTGCAATAATACACTCAAAAGTTATTTTAAATTTAGATCTATGTGCTATACGGGTTAATATGATGACTTTGTATGTAAAGTTTCCAGAAATTATCTGCTATAAAAAGATGCTTTCCTTCATCAAAAAACAATATAGACTTCCTGAGACCACTGACACATCTTATAAATGTATTTCAATCGTTTATTGCTGAGAGATATAATTCCCACAGGATGCAAACCATGGGTTTTTAGGATGTGTCACAAAGAAAATGCAAAAAAGCATTCAAAGAATAACCTATTACTTGTCAGTCTCTCTTGTGGACATCAAATTATTTACCACCAATTACAGTGTGGCTTCTGCCAGATATCACGTTTAAATGATTAAGTAGGATTAGTTTTGTAACTCCTGGTATATACATATCTTCAAAGTAACATTAACAATTACTGTATTAGACAAAAACCTACCAGCAAGAGTTGCAGATCACTGCCAAGTTATTTGCTGATATTGAATAATATCTTAGAGGCTTTTAAGTCAAGTAAAATGTAAAGTCATCTTTACCTGAAATTATAGAAATAGTTCTACTTTGTCTCACCCTCTCAGAGGGTGCTAGACCTAAAAGAAGAGCACACAATTGTGTGTGTTTTTTCCTAGAGCTTTTTTTTTTTTCATGGCATAAGGACGTCACATTGCTTTTCAGTAGATAATTAATAATTGCAAAGACCATATTAAAGACATTTTGAGGACTCATCTGTCTTACAAATGCCTTAGGCCCCTGTTCACATCTCTGGTTAAATACTTTGTGATAAAGAACACAAAATCAAATAAACTCTGTATTTACATAATGTGAGTCACAAACTGCTTGATTTTAAGTCTTCCTCACTTTTTTCCCAAGGAACCTTACCTGTGTAAGAGAGGTGAGCAGGAGTTGTTTGTTTAAGGAAGATTTTTTTTTCCTGTGGAAAAAAAAAACCAAAAAACAATAGCCAGAATCACTCATTCCTCTTACACTCATGCAAGTAACACATACATGCTGCGAAATAAAGATAACACAGATCTAGTTAAAATTACACTATTAAAACAAAAATTACACTCTTAAAGAGACAGGACATTCTGAATCTGTACATCTTAAGATTTCTACAATCAAGATTAGTAACTGCCTCAATTTCTCCAGAGTAATTGTAACACAGGAAAAAAAATCTATACCAAAACCATCTTGCATAGACAGATTAATTTATCTCAAAATTGAGAGAAACATTAGCTTGCAATCCAAACCACTTTCTTCTAATGCTTTCACATTGTAACTCATTTATTTCTTTTTTTACAAGGCTGAAAAAATAGACTGACTCCCAAGACTAGTGGGATTACTGGTATCCTTATTTAGATAGAAATCTCCATTCTCAGTATATTTTCTTTTTTAATTTTATGATGGCAGATCACTTTTCACCAGGGTCATATTTACATAATAGAAGTAAAATCATTAGGTGTAAATTGAGTAAGGGTGCTTGATCCAAACCCTACTCTAGTCAAAAGGAATATTGCCACTCCAGCAGAAACAAGTCGTTCTATGAAATCTACCAAAAAATAATGGGCATTCACTACCAATGAACTATTAAATTTTGATTATACGGTGGGAAAAAAAAGACAACGTTTTGCATAGAAATATGCTTATATTTGCATTTTCCTAACTAAGGAAATAAAACATCATTTTTTGCTTTGAAAAGGTCTGTTGAAATCTGTATCTTCTTTTTGCTGATTATACTTCCTGTATAGCATTTAACTTCTTGATAACCACTATCTAAAGTAAATGGATTAACCATGGGATAAGTTACTAATTGTTATGAATAAGAATAGAAAAATTGAGTCCTTTGAAGGTATTGTCATTTTAATAACTTCATTCTAGTCTTCCCATTTTTTTGAATTTACAAATAAAAGAAATATAAAGTAAAAGATATAAACAGGCTGACAAGTGCATGACAATTAATAGAGAGATACTGAACATTTCATTTTTTCTTACTGTATTTCTAAGTAGCACTATCAATCAAAAATTTTTTATGCAAGACTGATGTCAAATCTACATATAATAGCAGATTTGACAGCTATGTTTTTCGTACAGTGCTACATCTTTGACATGCAGAGTCTGGTTTTTGAAGTCGTTGCTGGCAGATTCTATTATTTATCCACTTATTTAGCCCATGAACCACTGCAAAGGACTAATTTTGGCAGTCAGTCCAGTCTTCAAATATGCAACCCAGATTCTGACTCTGTTGTCTCTTTTTTTTTATTTAGAAATCCAGTACAAAACTGGCCTTAAATTCACAGATATATTTGATTTTTCTTTTTTTAACTTGAGTATATTTTTCTGGTGGTAAATATGACAGTTTCTTATACGTTAGAATTAAGTGTCCATGGCTAATATCAGCAAGATGTCCACAGAAAATTTGAGACTGATTCATTTCCCTGAAGACATCTTAGGTCTGCTTTCTTCCCATGGTGTGTGTATATATGTATCGTGTTCTGGCAGCACACTTTCTCTTGATGTATGACCCCGCATGCCAGAAGCAGCTGGCGTTTTTACTTTGCATAAGAGGTCCCAAATTGAGAGAGAGAAAAAAGGGGGGAGAGGGATACTAAGCATGTTGCATTGCAACATGCAAGAAGGAATCATTCTAACAGGGCTCTGCACTAAAAGGAGATCTAGATGAAATAACAAAGATGCAGTGCTGCACCCTAGCTTTTATGCAATGAAACTCACAGTCATCGAACAATAAGGTGTGTGTACACATGCTACTGTCATGTACCCTGACAGACAGTCCCTCTGCTCTGTCATGATGTAGAATGTGAGTTCTATTGAAGAATATCTGTTGAAGATATTGGAAAGCCGAGGGGCTTACTAAAGGACCAAATGGATTTCACCCATTCTTACAGGTCACCAGTAAGGGTGTCTTCAGTAAGGTAAGATCAACTGACAGTGGACAGAAGCTAGTAGTCCCGTTGCTCCTAGAAGGACACAGTTTTATTCAATAAATTAACCAACAAATTGTAACACGGGATAAAGAGGCAGATGGAAACACTTTTTAGTGGTATGATGCATGTTAGCTAAAACAGCTAAACAGGTAAAATTATGAAACGTTCAAACAGGAACTTTTAACTGATGAATTAATCAATAGCCACAAACAATATTCAAAGGAAACACTGGCATTGTGACACATTTTGGAAGGACTAATTTTAGCCTATTTTCTGACACTGAGAGATAGTGCCTGAACTGTAATCAGAAAGGAATCACATACAGCTGAGAATAGGCATCTTCCATGCAGGGTTAAGCACCAAAGTTTAATGCATTCAGGTTAGGAGAATTTTCAGTCATTAAGCAAATCTGAAAGTAAACACCTAAGACCAGTGTTGAAGTTGTTGAGACTCTAAAACTTTTCTACAAATAAAAGTTATTCAGAGAACAGCCTGTCACCAGCAGGGAATGACTGCAGGTGACGGGAATGTGTGCAATGAATGGTCAAGGGAAAGGAAAAAGGGAGGGCTGCATAGTGCCAGAAGCTTACTCAGGTGTCAGAAAGAACAAAGAAGCACGAAGTGCCAAAAGTCACGGAGTGGATTTCCAAACGCCTCAAACATCTTATTCAGGTTCACATAGGAAGTTAAGCTCTACAGTGCTTATCTGAGCTGAACAGTGTTGCTGAACTTTCTCTCCTGAGCCTTTAGTTAAACTGTGAAGCTTTGGAACCCACAAGCAAGCTTTCTCAGTGAAGAATCTGAATGAAGGCAAAGCCACATCAGGGAAAAGATAATGAATTTTTCTTTGGTATTATGTTTCTTTTGTGGAAGACACTCTGGGCTAAGTATGGTGACATAATACTTGGTTTAGGTAAAAACTGTCTCCACATAGTTTTTCTTTTACTAATGATTTACTAATGATAATAATATTACTCTTTTCAATTATTCCCTCCCAAAATTCCATCCAGAGCAGACATTTGTGGAAGAAAATCACAGTACTTAGGGCTTATGCTGCTATTGCTACCTGCACCTGCACTGAAACCCAGAGAGTTTAACAGCAAGAGTTGATAACGGTGAATCTTGTAATTCATCTACACCAATACCAAGTCAGTTTCCACCATGGTAGAAGTGTATACTGGCATACGAACAAGAAAAAGCTGAAGCAGGTATGATAATGCTTTGGGGTCAGTCGAAGAAAGACCAGAGGCTGTCATGTCTGTAATCTGTGTTTCTCAACTCCTGAAGGAGAGCCAGCATCACTCTGGAAGCCCTGAAGCAACACTTATGGGTCATTGTGATTAATTTCAAATATGCCACCCCACATCAGGGCCTATTAGGTTGATCACAGCAGTGCCATAACATGACTACATGCTCTCTCCAGCACTCAAAGGTAGGCTATTCAAACGGCTATATGGTGATATCTCATCTGCGGCTAAAATGTGCTTACATAAAAACACTACTCTTGCTCAATTACTTTTATTTATTTGGTTGGTTTGTTTTCACAATGAACTTTTTGGCTTTAGAAACTGCAGATCATTAGCCTGTTATTCAGTCGTGCTATGTTACCAAGTAGACCACCCCTCCACTGAATTTTAGGAGTCCTCTTTTCCCTGAATCACTTATGTATTGTATGTATTGCATTCATTAGATAAATACCAGAAGTAATTCTATGAACTAATGACTCGAGAAAACACCAGAAGCTCTTCTAGGCCTTGCCTTTAAACCTTAACTAGTTTAGATACTGGACTGAAGAGACAAATGGCTCTTTAGCTCATTCATTGTCTAGATCCTTGGTCCAGACCCCAGCATAACTGGCTACCTTTGACTACAGCATAGGAAGTGTTTCCATTCAGCATGCATCCTCCCCCTCTACTCTGTCCTGGTGAGGCCACATCTGGAGTATTGTGTCCAGTTCTGGTCTCCCCGGTTCAAGAAGGACAGGGAACTGCTGGAGAGGGTCCAGCAAAGGGCTACAAAGATGATTAGGGGATTGGAGCATCTTTCTTATGAGCAAAGGTTGAGGGACTTGGGTCTTTTCAGTCTGGAGAAGACTGCAGGGGGATCTTATCCATGCTTACAAATACTTAAAGGAAGGGTGCCAGGGGGATGAGAACAGTCTTTTTTCAGAGGTAATGGGCACAATCTTGAACGTAGGAAGTTCCATCTAAACACGAGGAGGGACTTCTTTACTTCAAGGTTGGCAGAGCACTTGAACAGGCTGCCCACAGACGTTGTGGAGTCTCCCACTCTGGAGACATTCAAAACCCACCTGGATGCCATCCCGTGCAACCTGCTGTAGGGGAACCTGCTCTGGCAGGGGGGTTGGACTAGATGATCTCCAGAGGTGCCTTCCAACCCACCCTGACCATTCTGTGATTCTATGATTTTCTTCCACTTTCCACCAACTCAGTCATCGCCCCCTATTTAAAGCACTGTCCAAGAGAACTGTGGAGCAAAGCAGAGCCAAGAACCTTGTTTGCTTCTCTTTAGTTTTGTGTGGGTGCTCCAGTCCAGGCTTCTTGGCAAAAGGCCGAGGCTAGCCACACCACTCTTTCTTTAAGGACCTCAGCTTGGGAAGCAGGCTCTGAACACCAGTTTCTCAGACAAGCCATGCTATGGCTCCAATTAAGTAAGTGTCTGAGGCCAGGCAGCATCACCTTTCTCTCCCTTGCTAGTTTGTTGGCTCTTGCCATCTATGTTGATAAGTTCTATCACTTTCTTGGGCAACTGACCTTCTTTCTTGCTGTGTAAAAAGTGGAAGTAACTAATTTATCACTGGGAATTCCACTTTGGGGCATATATGCTTACTTTGGATTGTGCTATGTTAAGTCCAAGTCCATACACCAAGGTGTAATACCCATGAACTCAAATTCAGCAAACCAAATTCAGGAATCAAATTCAGCATGCACTAGCAGTAAATCCCCAAATTCAGCATGCATTTCAGCTATCCACCTCCAAAATGGAATACCATTTTCTTTAACTATTTTGTTAAAAAAAATAGGTTGCAAACAAATATTTTTTTTTCTGTTTCTTTACATGTGCAGTAAATTCTACTGTACATATTTATTTGCAAGTCCTTGAACTGAATTAACTTACCAGAACTTACACTGTCTATATCCTGTTGTGTATTCAGACCAACCCCCTGAAGCTACAGAAGTAAATATCACTCACATGTGACTGGTTTAATTTGTGATTCCTGTATGCTAACACAATACCATTATGTTTGGTCTCACAATACTGCAAAGTAAAGGTTAAATGAAGACAAAACAAACAAATCCTGGTTCATTGACATTTAAAACCAGTTGCAAACAAACATCTTGTTGAGCCAAACCCTGCAGGGATTACTATATTTCTAAGATTCAACCCCAAATTTCATATAAAGAAGAGTTTCTCGTAGGAAAATATAGCGAAAGCAGAAGACTGTGGCACCCAAGCAAGGAAAACCAAGCAAGGTATAGTAAGTGTGTTTATCTTGAACCTAGACATAAGCACACTAAAATAGGATAGTCTGACTATACAGAAGAATTCTGTAACATTGTAAGAGTGCTAACAGAATTTTGCAACAAGCTAAACATAAATTTATAAAGAATACATAGCCACAAAGAGGCAAATGAAGATTTGTGGTATAACTGCAAAACTGGGGTGCAGGAAGATATGTTCAAGCAGTAAAATCTGCAAGGTAATAGCTAAGGATTCACAGCAGGTAAGAAGTATGCATGATGAAACCCAACATAATCCTCTGAAAAGAGCAGGAGAGATACCTGATGGAACCAGAATGATCCTGCAGAGTAAGCAAGAAAGATGTCTGGCAAAACAAGAGCAAGCCCTGATCCCCAAAATAAGATGCACTGTGTCAGGACCAGATGAAATAATTCCCTTTTCTTCTGGGGAGGGGACAAGGAGCATAAAGCATCAACAATGTGAGAAAGAAAGATAAGGGTGATAGCCTGCTTTATTTCTGTCTTCCCACTCATCAAGGAGCTCTCAAATCTGAGTGCCTTGGCCAAGGCAACAATGACCATCAACACTAACTACTCAGTGTCAGCTCCCTGGTATTGTATATTCACAGGTTATAAGTGATTATGCAATTCAGGTTATAAGTGTTATGGACTGACTGCTTTGAATATGTATTGATAACAATTGAAAGTGATCAAGAGCTAACCATTAGCAGTGCAACATTGATGACCGTCAATCAAGTGTTGATCTGTTGAAAGCGGCCTGATTCATTAATCTTTCAAATGCTCCATAACAGTAATCTCCAACTTCCTGATGTATAGACATATGCATATCTAATATGCATATACATATATATAATTTGTATGTAAATACATATATATAATGTGCTTATATTAATGTGTATGTATATACACCCACACATATATTCAGTAACAACAAAAGCATCTGGAGATATGCCCTCTCAGATACCCCTTCAGGGTATCTCAGACATCTCAGGGACAGATAATTTCATTCTAGGTTCCAAAATACACTGTATAAAGGCAGGGAGCCACACCATAGCTCCCTGCTGCCAGAATTAAGAGGATCTTGGATTGAACTGCTTGAAAGTCTGGCTCTTCCAGACAGAAAGAACTTGCCTGGCAGCTGCTGAGGAACTTAATATACTTCACTTGGTTGTACTGTGCTTTCAAGGACTCTACTTTCTCCTGGCACTGTGCTTCAGCCTGCAGGATGTATCTCTACTTATAGCAATCACCTTGAATATTTTCTTCACTTCAGATCACAGCATCTTAGTTTCAACTTTTTCAACATAAGAGAGTCAGCAAGTTGACAACAGCCACAGAACAGCTCAAGTTGTACACCCTACAACTAGTGTTTTAGGGCGTCCACAAGCATTACAAATCTGCTGGTGGCTATCAGGGGCTGTTGTTAGGTCTAGTTTGCCCAAAAAGAAGGGTTTCAACACAGCAGTTTTATGATACATCACTTTCTAAACCTTAGAAAGCAAACCTGAGGGATATGTAATCACAGACTATGTAGGTATTAATACAGAAATTTTAAAATTACATTCACTGAGACAAGGATTGTCCAGAACTGTAGTTCTGCAAAGCAATGTTTGCTACCTGGACTCTCACCAGCAAAAAAATCTACGGTAAATAGTAGCAAGAGTCTCTGATTGAACATTGACAGATTTTTATCATGGCAAAAGTATAAGCTCTGAACCCCATAGGAAAGTGGTTACTTCTATCCTACTGCAGAATGCACTAATTTTATAGTAGATATTATTTATTTTCATATTTTTCCAGTCTTAGAGTAATTCAGTGAAATAATGTCCACAGCAGGACTAGATCCATTTCAAATTAATCGATAATATAATATTTATAATAATGTAATATTTATTTCTCAAGCCCCCCTTACAATATATGCATGTCTTTGATTTGTTTCCTAGTACTCCTGACTATATTATACTTACAGGATGAACACACATCAAGCAACCTTTTAAAACTTACTCCAGGCAAAATTAAAATCTGAGAAAATCTCTTACTCTGCTCTTTATCGATGGTTGAAAGTCTTGCCAAAATTTGGACATAGCTAAATTCAGTTTTAAAAACAATAACTGTACCTATGACGACTTGCCCTGAATTTTTGAAATGGTTTGTTAGGTGGTATTTTCACTGAATTGCTTCACATGGGAAGTAACTTGCAAATTTTAAATTTCTAATATATTTCAGTGGCTTGGCAGAATTTATAATGATTGATAATGGCAAAAAGTGCCGTTAAGATGAAGAAGTCCTTATCACAGAGACAGAACACAGTAGCATAGATTATTTGTATTGCTTCCTAGAAATTCGAGGAATACTTGAGAATATGTCCGCTAAAGTAAATCAGCCTGATTAAAATCAGAAAGAGAGAGTCAAAGCCAGTGAGATAACAGAGTTCATGCTGAGGATGCTAACCCATTCACTAGATATTCTAAGGTAAAATACATGTCAACTTAAGTCTGATCTTGTTGGAGGAAGCTCAGCCTAGAGAAATGAACTGTGGTAAAAACTCTTAGAAAACTTCTTTTAAAACATAACTTATTGGTTGAGCAATTTGGACTATAACTCTGTCTGTTTTATTTTTACAGACATAGATATTACAGCAAGTTCTTCCTACTCATGGTCAGCAGGTAGTAGCTTTATTTATACTTGTAAAATTTTCCCTAGAGATCAATGTTTGGATTTATTTTACGATATTTTTGTAAACGTAATACAACAGAGTTTTCTACTCTCTTATTTCTATCTCTTGAAGAGAAAATATGCATTCCATGTAACCTCAAAGAAGAAATGAACAATGCTCATAACTCAGAGGTTCTCTCAAAAAGAATCCACTTGTGTACTAGGACAAAATGTGCGTTAGAAGAGAAGAGAGATGACTGCTTCAACAGGTGTTTCTCAAGAAAAGGCTGGCTTTTGGTGGAAGGTTGATAAGTCTAGATAAGGAAATTCAAAAAAGTTGTTTCTTGTAGCAGACATTGCTGAAGAGAATATCTATGCTTAAACTGCCATTTTTTCCATCTGGGCTGATATCCAGGACACAACACACTCTGTACATTAGTTAATGTGAAAATACACAGATGTGCAGGCTGACAGACAGTTGCAGACTTCAGTGACATCCTAGTCTAGCAAGTGAGGGACAAGGTCTGCATCACTTTCTGTGAGCTATGTTTGCCCTATGGCGTCAGCATTGCCCCTGAGTTCATCAGCTGAGAACAAGTCACCCTTTACAGGTGAGTATGGAGGCCAGGAGACCAGAGGACAAGGAGAAAAATCACTCCAAAAGTTTCCCCATCTAGCATCTTCTTCCCTCCCAGTCACCATGTCTTTGTGCTGGATCTCCCACCAAGTAATTAAACTAAATGGATGTAATTGGAAAGAGTTTTGGAAGACACCATAGGGCTGGGATGTAAAGAGAATTTCACAGTTGTTGAATGTGTTGAATGAGCTCCTTTTTATTTTAGTATGCTGTATCTTATAGTTTTATAATAACTTTTAGTTGTTTTATTCTGTAGCCAAGGGAGCATATGGCTTTCCTTTCTGTCACTTACAATTATCCTGATATTTCTAATTTCTTTTATAGTCAGGGCTAGCAAATGCTATATATTATATGTAACTATGGATTAAAGGTTAGGCTTCATCTTGCACTTATCTACAACCTTACTATAAGCAAAGAAGGAGACATAAATTTAGAATACAAAATGACAGAGAGAAATAGAGAGACATGAAAATGCCTTCATTTTACTCTTTCACTTTACAGTCACAGAACAGGAAAAGAACCATTAAAAAATAAAACCAAACAAAACAAAAAACCTGAAACAAAACAAAAATAATGTATGGCATTGCATGATAACCTTGATTCATAGGGTTCAATAAACCCTCCAGAAACAGAAGACAGTCTTTTAAAGGTTCCAAAACAGAGAATAAAGCTCTACCAATTCAAAAATCCATGTTAAAATATGATTTTTTTAAAAGCATATGTCATATATACTACATGATTTTGCTCTTTAGAATAAGAATTTACTACATTGTTTCATCTTTATATTTCAGTTCTGGTACTTATTGCATTTTTTATTTTTATTTTTTTTTTACAAAGAATGACAAACATGCTTACACACTTATTCATATTAGAATTTAATGGCAGGTAAATGCCTAAATACATTAAAGATTAGTGTTGACTATTTGACTTCCAGATGGCAGGTCCTCAAACATGCCAAAATAAGAAGGAATGAAGATACCACACGTGTACAAGACTTCACAAATAATGACAATTAAAAACAGCTTATAAAAAAAAATCTGTATAATGAACTACATAAATAAAAACTATGTAAAAAACTGTACAAGTGAACAAATGTCAATGTGGACTGAAACCAAGAAGACACATGGAAATTTCATGATATAAGGAGACTGAGAGGAAGGTGGTGTGGAAATTTGCTAAAAAAATCTCAAATTGCAACAGAAGTAGGGTGTAATTCCAAAAGCAAAAGCAGTCACGACTAAGAGTCTGGAACCTGGTATAGAAATAGAGTGTCTGACCCTGGAGTTAAAACTTGCAGAAAAGATTTTTTTTTTTTTTTTTAATCTGTTATATGTCCTTTAGACAGCTACAGTTTCATCTGTTTCATAACTTGACTTCATTAAGTTCACTTTAGGTAGGAAGCTAAATTTACCACTGAATCTACTGCTTTGAACTGTCTCAATTCTATTTCACTCCAGTCCTCAATGCAGTCATTTAATTTCATTTTCTGTTACCTTCAAAAATAATTATCAATTTCCCTTTCATGTTGTGACAGATGCACTCGACCTGTTAGCGAACAGGTTAACCGTAGCAGTACTTTGGTCCAGGCTCCAAAGGAGGTAAAGGCCTGAGCCATAACCAGGCCAAGAACTCCTCTAGTTTCAATCTGTTCCCTGAAAACCCACAAAGGAGCAGAGTGACACAGTGAGCGTCGATGCATGTGAGTTTGGAACACTGCTCATGCATGAATAGCAGGTGGCTTTTCCAAGATTCATTTGTCAAGGAACAAAGAAAGTTGTGGATACAAGGAGTCTCATGCATACTTTTCCCATTACATGTAATTTGACTACAAGCCAACCACTTTATTCCATAAATATGACAGCCTAAGTGAGCCTTTTTCGAACTCTCCCTGCTAGTCAGCCTGGTTGTATGGTATCTCCTTGAGCTGGGACACCTCTCAAGATTGCTCCTCGAGGCAGAGATACCTTTTACCAATGGCAGATGTCTGGTAAGTGACTGACAGCATGCTGAATCAATACGAATGAAACTTTACTAATACATATAGCTATTAAACATTAATTGTTATAATTTTTATATAATTTCATTAGACATAAACCATTGTCCAAGTCTAAGACTAAGATTGGACCTAGCCATACCTAAGCTCAATCAGGAGCTTAGAAAGCAAGGTGATTCACTCTGAACCTCGTGACTCAATGGGAGGGTCTTCCTTACCCTTTTGCATCTCTAGTCTCTGTGTGAATCATTCTAACTACATTCTGACTCAGTTTTCCTTTGTATGTTTCTTCCATGTAGTAATTAATAAGGTGAACCTTGACATCAAACTTACTGTACCTTGGTGTCGTGGTTTGGCCTCAGCCAGCAACAAAGAACCACGCAGCCGCTAGCTCCACTCCCACAGCCGCGGAAAAAGAAATCGACAGGGCAAAACTTGTGGGTTAAAATAATGCAATTCAACAGAACAGCAAAAGGGAAGATGAAAACGCGATTAGAGTACGGCCGCGAAGCGCACCGACCAGACCAGCACCACCACAGCCCACCACCAAATGGCGACTGCTCTCTTGTCCCCGGCTAGCGCCTCTTATAGCCCGGGCATGGGTCACGTGGCTGGAATACCTGCCCCCTGCCGGCTTCTGGGGGAAATTAACCCACCCTGCCGGAACCAGGACACTTGGTAAACCACTATTAAACTTCGTTAAATTTCATAAAATTTATGGAACCCTGTCAAATTATTATTTTTACCTCAATAAAACATATTGCTGCTTCTCTCTTTTGAGTGAGGTTCATTCCACTCCTTCGCAACACATCTTGCCTTTTTTTAACTGTAAGTCCCATTTAACAATCAGGTCTTGCAAAGCTATGTAACTAAAAAGTTGCAATTCCTTTTCTTTAATTTTCCATGTCTTAATCTCTTTTACTTGGTTATCAGTATCATTTCACAGTGACATCTACACAGCATCAGAGAAAGCTGCTTCCTATAGTAGCAAAATTGTAATTTAAATTTGATCTACATGATATTTTGGAGCAGATGGGGTTTATTGTGTGTCTCCTTGGCCTGAATCTGAATGAACCACTGAGTCATGCAACTACTGGAATGTTTGCAGTAATTGCTTGTTGGTTTTCTTTTGGCCATTTGAGGCTGAAAGCACTTTTGATTTCTTTATTATACATTGGAGGAAGGTCACTGATTGGATTTGTGATAGTGTTCAATTCTTCTGTTAATGCTTGTGTCAAACATAGTATAAACGTCTGTTTTATTATGTCTACAAGACTCCTTATAATTGACATTTAAATTGTAATCAGTGCATTTATCTCAAATTGAAGGTTCTCAAAATGAAAGAGTTATATCCAGGGAAATAGAGAAGTATTTATAAAATGTGATCATCTTAATCCCCATTTTAACAGTTTCAGAAACCAAGAGGACAAAGTACATTTCTGCAAGATAATAACAGCGTAATATTTTGTCTGAGAATGTAAATATGCAATATTCAGTATTAATTTTTGGATGAGGCAAAGAATGTCTATGCTGACTCCTTTATGACAAAAAAGACAATCTAGGGACTACAAGTCAGCTTTTTTCTTTCCTGCTGGGGGAAATAGAAGCCCTGGGACAATGCTGCCCAAATCCTGCTCTGCTACACAGTTCTGCTGCAAATCACCGCATAAAAGCACAAGTCAGTTCTTAAGAGGCCCACGTCTCACAGATATTGAATGCCTTTGGCCATCTCTGTCCCATCAAAGACAAATTCTACCATAAGATTTTCTTTCCAAGTCTCTGCTACTTAGTGGTGGAACAAAAGGATAATTAACATTGTACTGCTTCATAAGGTGACTCCTGGGTTTGCCCACGTTCAGTTTTGTAACAAATTACAATATGTTTCCTTTAAAATGTCATGTATGTACTGTATCATTGACAAAAATCTCTTGTTGTTTTACCTGCTGGCTGTCCAGCAGCTCAACATCTTTTTCTCTGAGTAGTGCAGTGTCTGCTGTTTGATAACATACTGCTCACTCTGAGACATTAGCATGGCTGCCTCAGTATGGCCACTTCATAATGAAGCAGTATTACCTTATTGACATCGCTCTTACAAGTGTATGCTTGAATCTGGGCCAGCTGTGTCAATTTGACAAATGTGAAGGGCATTGATTTAGATGAGTAGGGATTCTGATTTTTCTTCCTTAGTGTCCCAAGTGCTTCACAGCAGAAATGGTACTGCTAGCTGACAAGGCAAAAATTAACAAGCTATGGACTACCTCCATGATTCACATCTACTTTCACCCTAGGTCTCTTGTAACTTTAAAGCTCAAGCAAACAGGGTAAAAGAGGACCGTAGCCTTTCTTGTACCACTTATTACCTGGCTTTATCTTAAACTACCTATGTCATCATCTTCTGGTACCCTAGCATCTTACTATATTCACTTCTGAAAATTGGAAGACTCATTTGCAGTGTGACACTTCCAGCAGTTGCCAATGACAATAAGTGCAGCCAGAGTCTGCAGTCTGGAGGTTCTTTTCTAAAATAAATAGAAAACACTCCTTATCCTGTTTTTAGAAAAGTATTTTTTCTCTGTAATCCATTTCACAGGCATTTTTTTCTGTTAAAAACAAACAAATAAACAAATAAAAACACAAACAAACCAGTGTTTGGGAACCCGCAACTATGTTTTAGCTGAAATGGAAAGTAGGAAAAAAATTAGCACATCAATTTTGATAAACACCCATGAGGTTTGCTCATGACTGTTTCAGAAGGATGAACTGTTCCATAAGTGTGTGTGTCCATATGTACACACGTACATTGTGATTGCAGAACTTATTAACTCCAGGCATCCTCAGTTGCTTGCCTGTACTAGCTTAGCTTAAACAGAAGATTTCTTGTAGTTGCCTATTTAGACTGAAGTGGATAAGGGAGTGCTCAAACAGTTTAGGAAGAAAATGAGCAGCTACCTAACTTGACAATTATGTTCTTTCTTGTGTAGTACACCTGTAGCCAGAGGCTGCAAGTCCTCATGCCTTGTTATGAAGTCATTTCTGTGTCATCGTAGTTCAAAAGAATCCCTGATGTGAAGTTATGTTTTCACTGCCACAAAGGTCAGAATCAGCCATCTGAACACAGAGCAAAGCAGGAGGGACTCTTTGACAAAGTCCTTGTTCACTAGGATAAAGAGCTTTCTCTCTAAGTCTCTTTTTATTTTTTTTTTTTGGTAACTTTGCTTTTCTGCAAATCAATGCACAAACTGTAACGTGAGCATATGACTCATGCACTCCACAGCACAATCATGGCATCTTTTAATGAATACAGTTACATTCATAATCTGTTGTCATATATATAATGGAAACTTAGAAAAATATTAATGAAAGCATCCAAAAAATATTTAGAACTATGGATGAATGTAAATCTATGCAAATATAGCTATCCTGAATTAACTTTTCACCTCTGCTACCTAGAAGAAAAAGATTATTCTATTTGTGTCTGGTTGTCAGCTCAATGTCTTAGTGAAAATATCTTTAATTTCCCATTCACTTTTAGAAATGTTCCCAAACAAGTAGCTTTGATGCTCAGAAATGCTTTACTTTAGTAAGTTGTGCAAACTTTCTTGCTAATGAATTACATTTTTCTTTTTTTGGCAAAACCCTTCTATCTAACCTGTCAGAGGCTTCCCAGTTACCAAAGATCATAAAATTTGTGTGGAACAAAAGTTTAACATTCATTACAATGAAACCAGTAAGCAAAGCTCTGGTCTAGAACCTGACCTGTTTATAAATATGAGATAGCAAGGGTTTTATTAAATAATCAGTGCACCACGTTTAGTTAAGACATGTTTCCAAATTGATTGAATTATTGTCATGGTTTAGCCCCAGCCGACAGCTAGGACCATGCACCTGCTCGCTCACTTCCCCTGGTTGGGATGGGAGGAGAATCAGAAGATTAAAAGTGAGAAAACTCATGGGTTGAGATAAACACAGTTTAATAGGTAGAGAAAAATCCCCGTGCACAAGCAGAGCAAAACAAGGAATTAATTCATTACTTCCCATGAGCACACAGGTGTTCAGCAATCTGCAGGAAAGCAGGGCTCCATTATGTGTATTGGTTACTTCAGAAGACTAACGCCATAACTCTGAACTTCCTTCTTTCCCCAGCTTTATATACCGCACATGATGCCATGTGGTATGGAATATTCCTTTGGGGAACTGGGGAGTTGGGGTCAGCTGTCCTGGATGCGTCCCCTCCCAGCTTCTTGTGCCCTCCCAGTCTGCTCATTGGCAGGGCGGCATGAGGAGCAGAAAAGGCCTTGACTGCCTAGCAACAACCAAAAACGTTAGTGTGCTATCATCACTGTTTCACATCCCAAATCCAAAACAAGAAAGTTAACTAGCAAGAAAGTTAACTAGCAAGAAAGTTAACTCCATCCCAGCCAAAACCATGACAACTATGTACTGAAAAAAGGACTGGGAGATTGAGTTATTACTACATGCAAAATCATTGACTGTCTTTTTCTATTTGCCACAGATTTTTAGCACCCATTTGAAGGAATTCTGAAGAAAGTGAGTAGTAGATGACTATGTGTGCCATGCACCACAGACAAAGAATAGAAGCATTAGAAAAAAAACCCAAAAATTAAACACTAAAGGAATACATTTTCTACACATTAAACTGAATGTTGTAAAATACTGCACCATAACCTTCTTAAAATTAACCAACGAAACAAAACAGGGAACCATGTTTGTGTATATCACATGACTTCATTCAATTGGGCAAAAAGGCTGATATCTCTAATTTTGCAGGAAAAAAAAATATTCTTTTTTCCCACTTTATTAATTAAATCTGTAAAAGAAGGGAATAAATCCACTTAAAAAGGACCCCCAGGTACTTGTTTTTCAAAGTAAGTAAAAGTTGGTGAAGAAAGGTGAGAAATAGAATCAAAGATGGTTTCAGCTCTTGCTTAAGGAATCTAATCTCTCTAAGCAGATCTAAAACACTTGTTGTCATAACATCAAAGCAAAGTGCACCCTAGAATTATCAAACTCTATAACGGGAAAAGACTGTACATATGTGTGGAGGAAAGGTAGTAATGCTTTGCTAATTTCGGAACCTTTAAATGAATTTGTTTTAAAAGACGGGTGATGTAAAAATATATACAAGTGAGAGGTAATAAATATGCTGACTAGTACTACCATTTATTTTATTTAGGACTGTTAACATGAACTTACACTAAGCTTTTGGCCATTTATAAAAACATACACTAACACAAGGGCTCGTGAGGAGACTGACAAGTTTCATGAGTAAAACCTAGGTAGTCAATGACTTTGTGGAGGCTGTCTCTTTTTACAACGAATTGCCATTGCATCCATTTAAATCATGCACCTAAAACTACGATGAGACTAATGCATGAGATTTATATAGTGTTGTTTTTTCACAGGTCTCAGACCTTTGACTGAACCAATGTATCAACTAAGGATAGATTTCTCATCAAAAGATGAATGTAACATAATCTTTTCCCAGGTTTCCAATGCAAAACAGCTGGTTCAGAGAAAATTTGCAAATATAGATAGACATAATTTAGGAGCTCTAGCTTCATGGTTTAATATCAGAGGCTAGAAAAGCATGAAACCTTATCACAAGTTCTTTGTGAGTTTAAAGCCTTTATAGCATACATCAACTAAATGAAAAAAAAAAATACATTCCAGAATTAGGCAAACAAATTTAAGCCGCTCTTCACAATTCATGGTTACTGCCAATATTTTAAAGCCACTATGTTGCTGGGAGGAAAACATGTGGTGGAAGCATGAGTGTCCTTTCCTCTTCTCTGGAGGATAATGCTGCATTTACGATATAGCTGTAAAAGCAGTTTTGTTTTTCTATCAGAATTCAACTGCATCTACCAAATCATCTGCTTTATTTCCTCCATGATCACTGGCAAAGGCAAAACAACTCGAAGCCAATAACAAAAGTAGCTCTAATCATATGGGTTTTAATCGAAGTCAAGTGATTCCTCTCCCACTGTACCACCTAACACATCTTGTTGTTATTTTGTACAGCAATATCAGTCAATCAGAAACTTCTTTGGACAGCAATGTCTGCCAGTGTGTGGGGCAGCATGAGGTCTGCTCACCCTCGCACCTTAAGAACAGACCCATTCATAGGAAAGAAACAAATAATCTGGTACCACACAAGCAACAGTCACCCTTCAGCAGTGAATACTGGCTTTAAACAGCTGGGGCAAGTGATTGTCCTTGAGTTAGGAGAGCTCCTCAAAACACCCCTGTTACACTGAAATTAGTAAATGATATTTTACATTCCATGAAAACAGAGAACAATGCTAACTCAGTTGTAGTGAATCATTGGCCAAGTAGCTATTACACGCTCAGTGTGTGTGTGTGTGTGCATGCACATGTGTGTGTTTGTGTGTGTGTGTGAAAGCTTGTTTCCAGACATCTGTAGGAAGTTACTGAGTGTTGTTCACAGCATTTTTGAAATCTGGATCAGAATGAATGCCTGCCGATTCCTTTGATAAAAGACAGGAAACTCCCATTCATCACCCAGCCAGCTGCCGTTGTTACCAGCTCATTTGCTGCTTCCTCTCTCCCCTTCAGGAGAGTGCTTCTTGGGAGCAGAGTGTGCCATTAGTCTGTATGAGGAACAATAGACTGAAATAGAGCAAAAGACAATCTAAGCATAAGGCTGGTTTTGTTGTTTGATTAATTAAAAATGAGAAGAGGAAAAATGCTAGAAATCATACTGTAT
Source organism: Charadrius vociferus (assembly GCF_000708025.1). Taxonomy (NCBI): domain Eukaryota; kingdom Metazoa; phylum Chordata; class Aves; order Charadriiformes; family Charadriidae; genus Charadrius; species Charadrius vociferus. The sequence continues at coordinate 794,274 of NW_009647746.1, forward strand.
TTTATCGTGCATCATTTCTGCCAAACACTTCTGCCACTGTTTCAGCTACTAGTGCAAGCATTGCTCCCACCATTCCCCTTGAGCCTGGCACAGGCATGGCAGCAGGAGGTGACAATAGTTAGCTGCTATGGGGAAAGGGCACATGTTAAGCTCACCCTTATAAAACCCTTTGGAAATAAATAAAAATAAAAAATAAAATTAAAAAAAACCACAACTCTTGTCATCTCCAGGACTGAAGAGAGCATTTCATTTCTTCTATCGTGAATTTTTAAGAAGAAAACTTGAGAAGGAATGAAAACATAATTAAAGACAAGGTGACATTTTCACTGAGGCAAGTAAACAGAAAATAACAAAAATAACCCCCTTTCTGTGATTACCTTTATCTCATTAAATTGCAGGAAGGTACTTCACTGAGCTCACTTACAGCTAAAGACTAAACAAGTGAGACTGAGCAGTCACAATGTGCTCTTCCCACTCAGAGCACTCCCACATTAAATAACCAGTTCATTTAAATATTCTGACAAGATGTTTTTCACTATACTGACTGATTACTGTGATAAAAATGTAATTATGTAAAGTATCTCTTTGTGACTAGTAACCTGGCCATTTTCTTAAGTGTGTATTTTTATAAGAAAAGAGATGGAAAGGGAAGGAGAGGAGAAGAGAGGAGAGAAGAGGAGAGGAGAGGAGAGGAGAGGAGAGGAGAGGAGAGGAGAGGAGAGAAGAGAAGAGAAGAGAAGAGAAGAGAAGAGAAGAGAAGAGAAGAGAAGAGAAGAGAAGAGAAGAGAAGAGAAGAGAAGAGAAGAGAAGAGAAGAGAAGAGAAAAATTGTGTCACCACAGATATAAACATTCCTCATTGTTCTAGAATATTATTTCCGAGAGTCAGAATTTAAAAATTAATCTGTAAATTGTTTTGTTAAGAAAATTGCTGACAGGCAATATACTGCTGGAGCAGACTGTGCCAGGATAACTTCTTTAACAGCTTACACTGGTTTTCTTCTTATTTAAAGCAAGATCCCTGTCACTGAACTCAAGATAATTAAAAGGTATACACCCGCTTTAAACCAGCCAACTAAATACCATATAATCAATGGACAGACAAAGGGGAGAGTTGCCCTTGTCTAAGACAACTGTTCAAGATAGTTTGATTACCTGGCTTCAAGAAAAGTCTAATCGTCACTGTGGCCTACAGAGGGAAACAAGGTGATTAACAGCAAAGACCATAGCCAATGTTCAGACAGCTTTGATAGTTAATGGCTTTTAAGGACTGACAAGGGAAAAAATTGTATATATTTATGCCTGATAAATAAATGATCTGTGTTATGGATATGTGGCTTAGACTGGTATTGGTGGAAGGAGCATGGATTCTTGGAGGTATAACATGTAGAAGATCCTTCATGTTGAACAATATATCCTAAATGCAAGCTGAAGGAGAATGGAATTGGTTTGGGGATAGGTTGTTCCAGGACCAACAGGCATCAGCTGTTTAGGCAGATGGAGACAACTAGAATATAGCACTGTCCAATGTAAAAAGAAACCACCTGAAGCTGTCCGTATGCATATATGACAGGACAAACACTGTTGTGGAGCAAAGAAGGATAAGCCTGTGCTTTCTTAGCACATTAATGCTAGGAAAGCCATTTAGATGAATACAGTGAAAGAAAAGGGACAAACTGTTATCCCTATCATTTTTCAGAGGCAGTAAAGAAAATCATGTTATACAGAGTGGATACTTATAGTGATTTAAGGATTTCCAAAGTCTAATTAGAGTGCCAGCATATACTTCTTTTTCTCTTGTTAAAATGTTACCATGGTTGGTTACCAAATGCATAGATGTGAACAAACTTAGAAAGTCATGAGATAGTTACACGAGAGTGTTACACAGAATCAGAATGTCTATGCTGATCTCAGTAAAAACTGAGATCATCACTAATTATTTATGGTTAATTTTGTAGAACTATCCATCTGCTCATTTTTAAGGTAGTGGTGGACAGCACAGCAGCATTTTATAACACTTAACTTAAAAGGAAGAATTCTAGCTTGACTCAAATATTTAAGTTTCTTTTTCAGCTTTGCCAATGTCAGTGGTGTTAGAGTTTACATCTGTCCCCATTGCTTAATATCCCAATTGCCATCTGCACTTCAAAATCACAAATTATTTCTCACAACTTCCTTCATGCCAAAATCTCCACTTCCCCTTTCAACCAGCTGCAGAGATATCTGGTGCCTCAAAATAAAAGTGTTTTGATGTTAAAAACGTTGTTGAGTAGAGCTGAACAAGGAATATTTCCAATGATGAGCACAATTCAGTGCTGCAGTAATTCAGAGATCACTGGAAGAGCACTAGCAAAGGATGAAGCCTGTCACAGCATAGTGATATCTTTTTCTTTTTAATAAGTTCACTGCTTTTGGAAATAACATGGCGTGTGTTGACACAAGTCTTGACACATTAACCAGGAGGTGTTACAGTCCTATGTATGCCTTGTGTAACTTGACATAGCATTTGAATAGTGAGACACAATCTGCTGTCAGGAATTTTTCTGTCATCCTGCAGTATACTAATTTCATGTGACTGCACCAAAGTATTTCTGACCTTTTGAAACTGCTGGGTTTATATCACTGTCTGGCACTTTATATATCCACACACATATACATGTATATGTGTATGTGTGTAAAAGCTTGTGATAGATGCTTGAAATGTAATTTTTGCTATTCAAAAAGATTTAGAATATAGGCAAAATTCCTGATACTAGCTGTGGTGGGTTAACCTCAGCAAGCCACCAGGTTCCCACCAAGCCACTGTCTCATTTCCCCTCCTCAGCAGGACTAGGGGAGAAAACAGAATGAAAAATCTCACGGGTAAGATAAGAACAGGGAGATTACTCACCAGTAAGCAAATCAGACTTGACTTAACTTGGGGAAATTAATTTAATTTAATGCCAATTAAAATAGTGAGAAACAAGAACAAAACTAAAACCCAAGCCTCCCTTCTTCCCAGGTCTACTTCCACCTCCCCCCCGCCCCAAGTGGCACAGGGGATGGCAATGAGGGTTACAATCAGTAATTCCTCTCTCGCAGCTGCTGCACAGTAGGGTTTTTATGCTTGCCGAAATATGTTACCATAGAGGGACCACCAGCATCACTGATAGGCTCAACTTTGGCAAGCAGCGGGTCTGTCTTGAAGCTGGCTGGCACTGGCTTTGTCCGACATGGGGGAGCCCCTGGCATCTTCTCACAGAAGCCACCCCTGCAGCCCCTCTGCTACCAAAGTCTTGCCATGTAAACCCGATACACCAGCTCTGCCAGACCTAGTTGATTTTGACTTGGAGAAAGCAACTATAAGAAGAAAAAAAGTTTAGCCATTGAAATTATCCATTCAGTCTTTAATTTCTTCACTAAACTGGCAAACAATCATATGGCTGAACTTTTTGGTACCCAGACAATAACATAAACCATCACATTGTCATCAAACAGTAATGAAGTTCAGTTCTTATTGACATTAGATGGGTTTAAATTACACAACAAATATTGCACATCCAGGCTTCTAGCCAAAGATGAGTGCTGTGTGTGCAAATGGTTAGCCACTCTGAAATTCAAACATCTTAACTTTATTAGTTGAGAACCTTACCTTGGGCAGGATCATGAGTTAAGCAACACATAACAAATAAAACACCTGATCTTAGATAAATTTAGATATAACACCTCATCTATCTTCTCAGTTATCTTAGTGTTATTGCATCTTTTATTTGATGGCGATTAATTCAGGCAGTAATTTTTAAACAAACTCTGCCTAAATATTGTGGAAAAACCTGGCTACCCTAGTGAAATTTATACTGTACTTACCTGTCCTGGCAAATTCATCTGAGACAAGTTTTTGGCTAAATTATTCCATAGGACTATTTATCATTCTTATTGTAAAAAATCTTTGAGGAAAAACTAGAACAAAAGGGTTCTTAAGATAGATTTAATCAACTGTACTAAGAAGCATATTGTAGCAGTTTTGGTTCACAAACACTGAGAAGCAATGAGAAATCATTTCAGACAATAAGTGGGTTTTTTTTTATTTTTATGAACTTAGGTGCTTATCAACACTTCATGCACTTTAGGAGTGAATTTTTATGGTCAGCTGCATGAGTACAATTCGAAGAGAACTCTGATAATACTTGTAAAAGTCTTAAATACATTCAGAGCATGTAAGCTGACCTGACACCTAGGGAGAGCACCACAAGACAGAAGGGTCTGGATAATAGCGTCAGATAACGGTATGATATTTATATGGTGATCTTTCCATTCTCTTCCTACTATGCAGGGAGAGATTGTTCTCCTGTGGCTTCAATGATAGACTAACAGTGCCTCTGCAATCAAGTGCTTTTATTTAAACAGACTCTCCTCTCCTAAGCTTTGCTGAATATGTCTGAATTTCACCCTGCTGTAAAGAGTCAGTACAAAGCCTGTCTACCCTTTACTAACACATCTCTTGATGACCTTTGGCCTAAAGGAGTCTGCAGTGGGGCCTGTATGAATCTCTCAATAAAGAATTAGTTTAGGTTCAAAAAAGCAGATGGCCAAAAACCGAAAAAGTATCTGCCAAGTGATGCTCCAAAAATTTAGGTCTTCTAGCAAAGCACTCCCTTACCTTCAAGTATACACTTTAGTTTGAGTGATTGCGATCAATGTTAATTATACCTCAAATGTGTTGCTGAACTGTGTCTTAATGCAGTGCTCTGCTGCCCACGTAAAGCTTATGGGAGAGCAACAGAACAAAATAACAGAAAATGACAGAAATGAGAAAATTACTGTTATTTGGCTTGCTGCCAAAGTCACCTTAGCTATTTTGATGTGGTTTCAGTTTAAGTGGATTGACAACTACCACTATTTCCTTAATGGACTGCATTATAAAAGTTTGTTATTTGTCAGGTCACCACACTCATGCTGGAAGATACAACACTGCTACACAGGAGAAATGCCTTGAGGTGTCTACAGATCAGGCCAGTTGGCCATGCAGCCCACTCATGGCCAGTCGAAGCACTCTGTGAGGCTGCGTATCCTCCCAGGTAAGCCTGTCTGAGATGCCTTGAAACAGCCTGAGAGATGGCTTTGGAGATAGTCTGTGTATGGGGGCAGACATATCACATACAGCCTGATGCGATTTCAGCTGTTCTCAGGGCTGTCTGTCAGCTGATGCATTGATGTGGATGAAGAGATCCATAGTCAGACTGAAAACAATAAATGCTTCAAAGTAAGTACTACAAGAAATGTGAGAGCAAGAAGCAGCTGTATGCACATTATGGTCTTTTTAATATAAATGGCATAAATGAAATGACAAAATACTACCCCAAAAATCAATCGTCAGGTTGTAAAACTAATTCAAAAATCATTCAATATAATGGTTAAAGATATGTTTTACATCAGCTTTGTACAATCCTATCATAGTGCAGATTCAACTGGCACAGTCAAGGTGTTAAGTGAAGAAATTGCAGCTGTGAATGTTTTTAGTTGTGGATTGTGTGTGTTTGAAGTAGATATCAGTTGATTTACCTTTTGATCACTTTCCCTGTTTTCCTTGTTGGACCATGGGGACATTTTCAAATGCTCTTTTCCACATATAGCTTTAGTCATTTAAGAAATTATCATCCCCAGCATCCTTTTACTTCTCCTAGACAGCCGTTTCTGCCACCACAGTTGAAATGCCATAAAGTTAGTGCTGAATAGATCACCTCTGTTTAAACTGGGAACAGCTAGAGATATTGAATATACAACTGCCCAACGAGCATTGCACACCTGCTGCTGAATACCACTGGTTCATAGAAAAGTTTTTTGTTTGTGCAGTATCACCCACATCTTTTTAAAATCGTCCATTAATGGAAACTGTTCTGAAACGAGAGGCTCGACAGCTGCAAAGCCAAAGGAGGCAGAATGAAACACAGCCTTCTTTCTTCAAAAGCTGTACCTCGGTGCTGAAAGGTATTTAAAGTTCTCCGAGACAGTAAAAAACAGTGCACAAAAAGGGATATGACTCTTAGTTCTATTCCTAGGTGTTTGGTTTTTTTTATTTTACACTGAGTTTTCATTGGGTAAACCACTTCAGCATGACTCAGATCTCCCTTAGATCAGTGCTGCAATTTGCAGTAAAGTTCCCTTTTCTTTCTTTCTTTGTTCCACCTTTGGCATGTACATTTCCAGGAGCTCGGCCAATTCAACAATAGGACTGGAAAAAATGCAAACACAGAGCACACACACATACACACGCAATTTAAACAGGGATTAAGGTGTTGTCTGGGAGAATAGACTGAATCATATCATCCTCAGTCAGTACTGAGTGATGCTAAACAGGGAAAGAAACCCAGACAAAATAGGATTTCCTGTGCCTTAAGCTGCCCATCAATTGTAGTAGCAATAATAATATGATATTATTAATGTTGCTTATTTTTAACAATGTTGAAATGCCATTGCATAATAATTAATATATTTGTGGCAAATAGGTGGACTTTTACAGGTATTCAGCAGATTTTGAAAACTGGCAAACAGTATTTTCTATAAGCAACTTCCCTGTTCTCTGCCCTCACCCTTGTTATGGGTTCTGGTTACCTACTTTCTTGATAAGCCATTACTAGCTATTGTACAGAGAGGAAGTATAATCAACTTGTCTGAAAAGAAAGCAGCCCATTACCCATTTTATGTGGCAAGGCATCCTCTCCGACTTCTAGTGATGTGTGGCAAAAGAATGCCCTGAGACTGCTGACTGGATCAGTTCCCACAGGGAATGTGGACTGAAGAACACTTGGTTTATGGTTTCTGATTCAGAGATTTACAGCAAGTGCTTTAGCCCTGACAATACAGGTGTAGTTCCAAACATATTAATAGTGCAGGTTTTGTTGTTTCTGAAGCAATGAACAAAAATGGCCATGGCCTCCACAGGATCTGGGTAGCTTCACAATTAGATGGCATATGAAGAGCAGGATCTGAAGTTTACATTTGGGTATTTTTCCTAACCCCCTTTCTAGATAAATAGTATTTATTTACAGCTATAGATATTTTTTAAAATATTTACTTTATTGTGTTTTTTTGTTGTTGTTGTGGTTTTTTTTAAATCCTAAACAGCTAGGATGCTTACTGAATGACATGGCTTCTGGTAAAGCAAATAATTAAAGAAAAAAAAACAAAACAAATATTTGCTACTTCTTGACTTAAACCTAAAATAGAGTTTTTTCTAGGAGTCTTTTTTTCAAGTGCGTACACATACAAAAGAGTACAGTATCCCAGGAGAATATTCATGTGGAATGCTACCAAATAGCAATAACACTTACAAAATAGGAGCATAAAGGCATATTTTAATGTTCTTTTAAATTAAATGTTAGTAGGTTAGACACATCAACTCATAAACAAACCACATTTTCTTGCACTTCTATCACAGAGTTTCTGATTCACTGTCATTGAGGTTTTGTTACCTGTTGTATCAAATGAGCTTTGACTCTGACACATGGAAATACAATGCTAAATATATACTGTCAAAAACCAATGTACTCAAACATCATAACCAATTTTCATAGAGCTGCAAAGGATATTAATGAGAGCTACATGGAGAGATTAAAGGAAAATTTTCTGTGGACGGTTCTTCAGACTTCTTTTAACTTCAGTAACTGGAGCTGTATTATTTCAGCACGATGGGATCGGATCCACATTGGGCCTAAACTGGCACAGTGCCACTAACTCCAGCAAAGATACACACATTTAGTCATACATCTGGACAGCTACTGTTTATACATTGATTTCCCTGGTCAGGATTTTATTTCCTTCCCATTCCTCTGATGCACAACATTGTGACGCATACATAGGATGCCTAGAGTGTGATCTCTTATGAAGAGGATCTTTTCTCTAGCTTTATTAATCTTTCTCGGGAATGTGTACCTGGAGAGAAGAAATGCTATTCTTCAGTCACAGATACATAAGTCTTTGAAGTTCAGTCTTTAGAGAAAACCCTTTTTGTATTGCAGTCATACTGTGAGCAACAAAGTCCATAAATAAAAGAGTGCCACACAGCTCACAGGTTATCTGTTTAACAACGACAGCTTTGTTCTTCTTTCTAATTTAACACATTTCAGTATGCTAACATTCTGCAATTTAATCATTCTTAACAATTGACTAAAACGATTCCCACTGAGATTTGAAAAGCAAGAGCAACCAGAACACTGGTCTAAATCAATGTCTGCCCTGCAAAAGGGTTGAAAATTAGAAAAAGATAGATCCTTTATTTTATTACATGAAAAAAAATTAAAAGTGGTAGGAAGTTTTTTAATTATATAGGCATGCTTAAGTCTCTAACTTCTAGAGGTTTCCTGGAATACTTTTACAAAATAAAGGTCTAAAATCTTGGTTCTATTGGCAACAATAAGATTTTAGGCATTGAGTTGACTTAGATTAGTTTATCCCTGATGGAAAGTTTAAAATGAAAGAAAAAAAAAATTCCTTGGATTTATTTTAGCTGAGTATGATAATGTTCTTCACTGGTTTTATTTAATGCTTTGGCTTTACTACATACTTGAGTTTTATGATTTTAAAGTTAATTTATCAGTAAAAAAGTAATTGGAGGAGAAATTACAAATTCTCTATATAACCCTTTATCAAGGTATAAAATCTATTTTGAATGTATGTTTTTACTTCTCAACTAAAATGTTTAGCAGGTGCTAATCATTCATTTAAGCATTTCCTAAAGAAGCTGTTTAATAGCTCTAAACACTTTGCTGATTCATATACCCAAAACATAGCTTTCAATGGAAAGAGCTTAGGCAACGAAACACCTGTAAGAAGGCTGGGATCACTTACTGTTGACAGATGAAACAGAGACGTTTTAAAAGGGCAAAGGAGCTATTGCCAATCATTCGGTAGCTCAAGACAAGCAGAACTAAAAGCTTTATAAGGCAGGAACGAAATTTGTCAGTTTTCTTGCTTTCTCTGTGAGATTTCTTTAGCAGACCCCTGTTGGACACTTGCCTTCTAGAGCAGCATTTATTCCTAGAGGTTTACTGCATCATGTCTTCGGTTCTTGGATGCTATATCAAAGACATGGATGACTAGCTATTGCTTTTGGCAAAAGAAAAGCTACAGCATAATATAAAACAGAAATATTTGGTAAAAGGATGACCCTCCCTCTTGCTGTTGCTGTTCCTGACATGAAGGTGGGGAGGTCCTGCAGCCCACTGCAAGGAATTCAGTGAATTGGGTAAGTACTGACTTCAAAGTTTTAGAGGTGTGAGCCTAGTTGCCCTGAATGCTTGTGAAATCCCA
>NW_009647746.1:803580-806585 GCF_000708025.1 Charadrius vociferus
GTGGATATTTAGAAGTGAGGTGTTGGAGTGGGGGAGCTTTTCTCTTTTAAAGTAAGAGTTCTATGAGAGAGAACTGAAAATTCAAAAATTGGACATGGAGGAACAATGTCTTGAAAAACACCACTGGCAACATCTGTTAGAGATCCGGAGAAATTTCTGCAAAAGAATTATTTTTCTTTTAAAAGGTTGTCAATGACATTTCACTTCAGGGTTCTTTTTTTTTTTTTCTTTTTTTATAGTATTTTTCAATATTAATGTGGCATGATGTCAAAATCACAGGATGATAAACTTAATTGCTTTCAGCATGTCAAATTCTTTCGTTATTAAAAAAAGGAGGAGAAGCTCTGAGAATGTGAAATGCTTGGAAGAGTAGTAAATTACAGATTCCTTTAATTTTAACATAGAAATAAAATACAATGTTTAGTCCAATGTATTCCTAGAATTATAGAATGGTTTGAGTTGGAAGGGACCTTAAAGATGATTTAGTTCCACCCCCCTGCCATGGGCAGGGACACCTCCCACTAGACCAGGTTGCTTAAAGCCTCATCCAGCCTGGCCTTGAACATTTCCAGGGAAGGGGCCTCCACAACTTCCCTGGGCAGCCTATTCCAGTGTTTTACCATCTTCACAGTAAAGAATTTCTTCCTAATATCTAATCTAAATCTACTCTCTTTCAGTTTAAAACCATGACCCCTCATCCTATCGCTACGCTCACTGATAGAGTCCTTCCCCAGCTTTCATGTAGGCCCCCTTTAGGTACTGGAAGGCTGCTGTAAGTTCTCCCTAAAGGCTTTTCTTCTTCAGGCTGAACAACCCAAACTCTCTCAGCTTGTTTTCATAGGAGAGGGGCTCCAGCCCTCTGATCATCTTTGTGGCCCTCCTCTGGGCTTGCTTATGTTCTTCTTGTGTTGGGGGCCTCTGTCGTGGTTTGGCCTCAGCCAGCAACAAAGAACCACACAGTCGCTCACACAACTCCCACAGCCGTGGAAAAAAGAATCGTCAGCTAATCGTGGGTTAAAATAATGCAATTTAACAGAACAGCACAAGGAAAAGATGAAAACGCGATTACAGTACTGCCGCGAAGCCCACCGACCAGACCCACCCCGCCACAGCCCACCCCCAAGTGGCGACTGCTCTCCTCGCCCCAGCTAGCTCTTCTTATAGTCCGGGCATGGGTCACGTGGTATGGAATACCTGCCCCCTGCCGGCTCCTGGGGAAATTAACCCCATCCCTGCCGAAACCAGGACAGCCTCAAAACTGGATGTAGTACTCCAAGTGAGGTCTCATGAGAGCAGAGTAGAGGGGCAGAATCACCTCCCTTGACCTGTTGGTCATGCTTCTTTTGATGCAGACCTATTATTTCATGTTATAATAAACTCCTAATGATTCATGTCATGAACGATGTATAAAATACTAGGAGTGACACAAGAAAATGAACAAAATGAAATATTCTTTTTAATACGATATTTATAATTCTTATGCAAGAAATTATCACAAATCTATATGTCTATCTTATTTGTATTTCAATTCATGAGGATATAGAATAGTTGAATTTGTTCTAATCAGAATAGAAATCTTAAAGGAAGAAGGCAATTCAGCTAGGAACAGAGCAATTTACATTTTGAATACCTCTAGCTTGAACTCCTATAACTATACAAAGTACTAAAATTGCAATATTGCTGTAACTATTTCACTAGAGTATTGTGCAAGACAGTGTATGTCTCGAGATACTGAAACCTACTTTATCAAAGTTCAATAAAACTGAGTTTCTCTTGCTGTTTTCAGTTGCAAATATAAGAGTTTTATTTACAAAACAAGTGTTCAATTCCAGTTTTTAATGATTTATGAAAGCCAATGAAAGTGCTTCATTGATTTTAATACATTTTGCACAAGAATTTAAGCAGTTGTGATTGATCAATGGGATATATAGACAGGATTATAAGCCTCCTGCTCTGCTCGTGTCACTTCAAAGGAGATGTAGGTTAACTAAAAAGAGTCTAAGTGAGTGTAATCAGAAAAGTAGAATATGACCTATAAAGAAAAATGAATGAATTGTGACTGGCTAGTCTAATTAAAGAGAGAATGAAGAGGGTGTCCTGGTTTGAGGTAAAACAGAACCAATTTTCTGTTCAGTAACTTTACTTCTTAGCTGGGCCTCTTCTACTGAAATCCACAGCATATTGTGCAGAAACTATTCACTCCCAGAGTGATAAAACCTATGTTTATAGCTGATGCTCAGGCATGGTATGCAGAGAGATTCTTGCTTATACTTATTGCTATAACACCCAAGGCCAGATAACTTTGTTATTTGCCCATTGGAGGGTCAGACGCTGAAAAGCATAGAGGGGTCCCACCTGCGGGGAGGTGAGGACAGGACAGGTGACCCAAAACTGACCAGGAGGGTATTCCAACCCATCTGCCTCATGCTCAATATAAAAGCTGAGGGATCAAAGGGTCAGCTCTCTCTCTTCAATGGCCAACATCAGAGGAGGACTCTGTCTGTTGGTCTGCCTTTGATCCCGATCCTGAATCCAGATCAGGAATCCAGTTCCCATCCATCACAGTGTCCAGTCTAGGACTTCCCTAGTGCTGGCCGGTGATGTGATTTTCACAGAATCACAGAATTTTCAGAGTTGGAAGGGACCTCTAGAGATCATCTAGTCCAACTCCCCTGCTAAAGCAGGATTGCCTAGAGCACATTACTCAGGACTGCATCCAGGCGGGTTTTGAAAATCTCCAGAGAAGGAGACTCCACAACCTCCCTGGGCTGCCTGTGCCAGTGCTCTGTCACCCGAACTGTAAAGAAGTTTTTTCGTGCGTTGGAACGGAACTTCCTATGTTTCAACTTGTGCCCATTGCCCCTCATCCTGTCACAGGGAACCACTGAGAAGAATCTGGCTCCATCCTCCTTCAACCCACCCTTTAGATATTTGTAAGTAGTAATAAGGTCTCCCCTCAGCCTTCTCTTCTCCAGGCTAAAGAGTCCCAGCTCTCTCAGCCTTTC
>NW_009647746.1:807368-882549 GCF_000708025.1 Charadrius vociferus
GATGTGAGACTAACCAGTCTGTAGTTCCCTGGGTCCTCCGGCTTGCCCTTTTTGAAGATTGGAGAGATGTCAGCCTTTCTCCAGTCCTCAGGCACCTCTCCTGTTCCCCATGACCTTTCAAAGATGATGGAGAGTGGTCTAGCAATAACATCTGCCAGCTCTCTCAGCACTTGCGGGTGGATTCCATCAGGGCCCATGGACTTATGGATGTCACCTTGGCCAAGTGATCTCTGACCCGGTCCTCCTCAACTGAGGGGAAACCTTCCTCTCTCCAGACCTTTCCCCTTGCCTCCAGGGTATGGGATTCATGAGGGACAGCTTTAGCAGTGAAGACCGAAGAAAAGAAGGCATTCAGTAACTCTGCCTTCTCTGTGTCTTCCACCACTAGGGCACCCGTCTCATTCATCAGTGGGCCTACATTTTCCCTAGTCTTCCTTTTCCTATTGATATACTGAAGAAATCTCTTCTTATTGTCTTTAACTGCAGTGGCCAAGCTGAGTTCTGATTGAGCTTTGGCCCTTCTAATTTTCCCCCTACATAGCTTCGTTATATCTTGATAATCCTCATAAGATGCCAACCCCCTTTTCCAGAGAATGTAAGCTTTCCTTTTGTTCTTGAGGTCCAGCCAAAGCTCTCTATTTAGCCAGGCTGGTCTTCTTCCCCGTCAGCTCGTTTTTTGAGCCATGGGGATGGCCTTCTCCTGTGCTTCTAAGAGTACCTGCTTGAAGTAAGACCAGCCTTCCTGGGCACCTTTGCCCTTCAAAACTGCCTCCCAAGGGACACTCTCAACCACGCTCCCGAACAGGCTAAAGTCTGCCCTTCGGAAGTCCAAGGTGGCAGTTCTGCTGGCTCCCCGCCTTGCTTCACCAAGAATTGAAAATTCTACCATTAATTGAAAATTCTACCAATTCATCCTGGGAACTTGCTATAGTTTTGTATATATTTCATTCTTTCCTTTTTATTTTATTATTCATATTTCATCAAAGTATTTTAGTTCCTTCTAAACTCACAAGTCTCTCTCTCCTGCTGCTTTTTGAAAAGAGGTAGGGGAGAGCATCTGTCATTCAACTTGAGTGGCCAATCCAGCCCAAACCACGACAAAGGGAGACAACAGTCTTCATATACATGATCTATTTTCCATATTCATGGAGAATAAAACTAAAATGAGATTATGTAGGATCTGAAAAGTTAGACTTAGGGCAATTTTTCCATGGTAAAGTCAGAGAGGCCTTAGAGCACTTCACTGAGGACAGTTACAGGTTTTCAATCAACAGAGGCCCTTTGAGGAAACCAGATGCCCAGAATAATGTGGTTGTAGAGGATCTGCTCTGCAGAAGTTGGAGATGGTTTCCTTTGGTCTCTTTCAAATGGGGATATGATGTGCATAACGAAAAGAGTAAGAAAGATTTTGCTCTGCAATAAACATGAGACCATAAAAAATCTATAAAATTATTTAAAATGTTTGACTAAATAAAACCAGACACAGAAAGAATCAGAGATCTTTATTCACACTTGTTAAATATACAAAAGGCCCAATCTCACATTTGTTATCCAAACCAATCCCACAGAACACTATGAAGCTGCAAAGTGGCTGTGCAGTAGAAAAACCTCTTCATTATAGTCAGTATCTTGCCTGACTTGGAACTTAGTTTGCATGCTTGCTAAGGTATTCTTATTCCTTTTAATATATCACCAGACTGTTGCATTTTGGTCTATATTTTCTGAATAAATGCCTTTGCAACATACAAGTAGAAGAAATAGGCTAAAAACCAGTGCGAATATTTCTAACATACTTACAAATACTTTTTTAATATCAAAGAAAATTTGCTATTTTTTTTTTTTAAATTAAATTGATATTGATTACTTGTAAGTGATTTAATCTCATTATTTTTTCAAAACTCAATGGTTCCATTTACAGATCTCAGGGATTATGAATGCAAATTGGAGACGGGGGGAAAGCAGTGGGTATGTAACTGTGGTGATGGTTCATTTCTGCTGACACTAGGGTTAGTAAATTCTCAATTATGGTGTGGGTAAATTGTACTTGACATTATTGATGAATCAGAGAAAATGACAACAAAATTCCAATATCTCTTTATTTAATAGATTCATGGACTTTTCAGGCCGCAGGGTGGACCGTTATGATCACATCGCTTGACTGCTTCTATTATATAGGCCATACAACTTGGATTCAATTCTGTGGCTGAACTGGAATATAAATTGTTCTAATATTTTAAAATGTGAATTATTTCTAATCTGAATATGTCTATCTACAACTTCCATATGCTATAATTCATTATGCATTTTCCTGCTAGATTTTTATTCCTTATATTATTTCCTACCAACTGCAATCAAATGCAATGCAAATTAACATATGGGGGAATTGGTGTAGAGTTCATTAATTCTGTTTTTCTGCTGTGGAATCTTTATATATGTGCAAATTGTACATCACTATTGGGCTTTTCTGCTTTTCTCTACTACCTTTATGCCTCAATTTTGAGGAGAAATTCTGAGGGGAAATGACACAGAACTAAAAAAAAAAACAAATTAGGAAAATGTTATTTCAGACTGGAAACAAGCTAATGGAACAGAAAGTAATCTATGCAAACTGTCAAATTAACAACAGATCAACTAGTCTGAAAAAGAAAAGTCTATTGATCTTATCAGTCAGTCAGTTTCAGGAAATTACTCTTTTAAATATTGGATTCTCACTATGAAGACGTTCCCATCCCCACATATGCTGTTTGAAGGACAGCCAGTTTGACAACATCACAAGACCGAATGTGAGAAAATTGTCTATTGTTTAGACGACACCAGGGAAAAGCCAACAAACATCTGCTTAGAAGCAACACCCAAAGATTAGCCAGATCAATCCCAATCAGTTGGGAGAATCCAGAGAACTAGTTACAGCATGAAGGGATGAACAATGATGCCTCAGGACAGATGAGCAGGAGCAGCACCCACAAGTATTGGGTTTGTGCAGGGAGTTCCAGTGGAACACCAGACCTCCAAAGGGCCCCACAGGAACCCCCACAGCCCCATTGGATCCCACAATAACCCGCTGGGCCAAACAGTGGGTAATGGTACAGGAGAAAAACGTGAGGAATCCCATCCCTGGGAGAGGCAATGTGTATAGGTGTGTGTTTGGTTTTGTGTTTGGGGATGGCTGCACCTACAGCATAAGCGAACTCTTGCACTGCTCTGTGATCCTGCCATAGCTCCATTGTCCTCGCCTGCTTTTGCTAGAGGGAATTAAATGTGTGCATCGAAAGTTTAAAGGTACGTCCAGAGTTTGCATTTCCTTCCCTGCAACGCTCCAAATCACCCCCAAACTGCAGGCATGAGCAGGAACTGCAGCTCTGCTACACTAAAATAGAAAGGAATGAGCAGGACAACACATACAGTCAAAAGACATGAACAAGACAGTACATTTTAGAAGAGACATCCTACGCTCAGAAGAGATTCTAGTTACACTGTCCAACTCCCAGTGTACTGGAGAAAGGTGAGGGAACAAAAAAAAAAACCCACAACTGACTTTCAATTTATTGCTGAGAACTGACATTCTGTGTAGTAACTAAAGTAAAATGATTCTGCCCGAAACCTCTGCAAGTCTGTTTGCAACATAATTTGGCTATTTCAAATCCATATAAACAACAAGTGTGGATTACAGGGAAAGGTACAGCTAAAGTGGTCAGTGATGACCCTGGAAACAAGGGCAGCTCATCTATGAGGTGCTGCACCTGGAAAAGGACACCAGTTCCTGTACTAAGCATTTTAGAGAAGATGAAGAATTGGCAGGACATCCTTTCACAGTGCAAGGAAAGCCTGGGAACACAAAGGTCTATTCTGATGAGCTGTGATGAGCTGTGAGTGTTATAGACGTAGTTCTTAACCGTTCCTTTGCTAAATTTATAGTTTGAGCTCCCTGAGTCTCTCACAATCATTTAATAATTCTCCTGGCTTTCCCTTAATCCTCTCCAATTTATCAATGCCCTTTCTGAATTGTGAATTTCAGAACTGGAAGCAACAGCCACACAAGGAGAAGTACAGAGGTAGCATAATTCATTTCTGCTCAATATTCTCATGTTTAGGTCTCACATTTGCCTTTTCCATGTGGAATTGTATTAAATGTTCATGTTAAGTGTGACTTCTTGTACCTTTTTAAGAGTAGCTGCTCTTCAAGACAGCATTTGTAGCCTCCAAGTGTGGCTTCTATTCACACACCACTAGACCAAAATGTGACTTGGCTACACTGAATTGCAAACTCTATATTTATATAGTACTTACCAAACAACCTGCTGAATACTATTTCTTTGACATTCTTTTATGAGCATGTGTGAAAAAGATATAAATTCAATCACTAACAGTTTTGTTTTCCTCCAAGTCATTGATAACAATATTAAATAGCAAAAGGTCAAGAACTGATCCTTAAAGACCTCACAAACACTGTTAAGAAAGGCAGTGTTTAATCGATATGAACTGTTTTATTGATTTTGAATCATCTGGCTTCTTAATCAAAATATCATACTGTTGCAAACCAAAGTTTACAGAAATGGAAGTGGTAAATTTCACTATTGCTGTTATCAAAGAAACTTACATTTAAAAGAAAAAATAATATCTGGGTAGAACTCATAAATCCAGGCTGCCTAGTATTGTTATCAATCAGCTTTGCATTATTTTGATAATTCCATGTTTATTGTAAAAATGCCAAACCACCTAGCTGCTGAGCATTAAGAAGTTCACATACAGGACTCCACATGGCAATGATGTTCGATCATCATTAACGCTTTCAGGTAAACAGCAGAAGACATAGAAATCAGTCATCTGGTAGTCACTCAGAAGTATTACACTTTCCCCTGTCAGTCTTCAGTCATGTAGTGACTAACACAGAAAGAATTATTAAGATGAACTTAAAAAAAAAAGGAAGAAAAAAAAACGAAGATAAAAGAAAAAAAAAACTACTGCAGGTAATGTAACCGATTTTTTAGGTATCTGATAACTTGCATCAGGAAAAAAAAAAGAGAATAGAGGTTCAAGCGGGATCCTATCAATGTATATAAATAACTGAAGGGAGAAGGCAAAGATGATGGTGCCAGGCTTTTTTCAGTGGTTCTCAGTGGCAAGACAAGAGGCAACGGACAGACTGAAACACAGGAAGTTCCCTCTGAACATCAGGAAACTCTTCTTTTACTGTGAGAGTGGCTGAGTACTTGAATATGTTGCCCAGAGAGGTTGTGGAGTCTCCCTCCTTAAAGATATTGCAAAACTGTCTGGACACTGTCCTGGGGTATAGGGGGCTCTGCTTGAGCCCTGGGGTTGGACCAGATGACCTCCAGGGACCCCTTCCAACCTCAACCATTCTGTGAATCTGTGATATACCTTAAAGGAGACATAGTTGGTCATCTCTTTCATTGATGATACTTCTTGCACCCTAGGAAAATCTTATTTTGTAAGATTGTTCACATGAGATTTTTCATGCCTGAGATAGCTTCTACTGCTCACCATAACTTTGTTCTGTGGTGGAGAATCGATCAAATCGGAAGCATTTCAGAAACAGTCTTAAAAATCACAAAGTTAAAAGGAAAAATTACAAAATGGGAGAGACTTCATATATTCACTCATAAATATTCCTATGATAAGGGACATATAAGTATTTAAAAGACACAAGGCCAGACAAAATATACTGGAAAAGACTAAGACCTGTCTCCGTAACCTAGAAAGCTGGGTAATGTAATATCATAGAGCCTACCAACTTTTAAATGACTGCACAATATTAACACAGTCTGATGCTAAAAAAATGAAAAATAATTTCTGTACAAATTATACTGCTGAAATTAACAACCACAGTATAGAAAATGTCAAGAAAATGCAAATGACAAGGTTACAAACCTAAATAAGATCAACTTTGTTCTTAGAATTATACTCATCTGTATCTGATAACATCATTTTACTTGAGCAAAATTAAACAAAACAAACCTAGTTTGATATACTAGATGTTGAACTGAATTTGTACATATACAAATTTCTTCATATAGTGAATGATAAAGGAAAGTCTGTCCATCATTTCTTTACATTATGTTACTCATAACTGAAAACATATTTTAATACTTTTTATATGTTACTGTAGCAAAACTCAGACTAGCTCAGTTTCTAAAGGTGAAAAATTTCCACTATCCACAAGCTAATCTAAAGCTGTGAACTGCCATTAAAGAAGTTTCAAGGCTAATTTCTGTGCTTACTTGGGGAAAAAGAGAGAGCACCATGCAAGACTCAGACAAGTCCCTTAATGAATTAGCTAAAGTAACATGACGTTGGCTGTTCAAGAAACAGTATTTTCTTTCCTTTTAGGTAGAAAAATGTTCGTCATAGGTAAGCTTTATACTTCACAGGGCCAGTCATCTCACAACTGACCTAGGGAGCAACATTCCTGGAGGCTCTAGTCTAGTGTTCACCTTGATGAAACTGGGAAGCTATGCACTACAGAAGGAGGAGGAAGACCACCAATGATGTAAAACAAGTATGCAATTCATTCTGTTTCAAAGTTAAGCATTGCAAGCTGTTTAAGTTGTAATACACATCCTGAGCTGCATCAAAAAAAGCATGGCCAGCAGGTCAAGGGAGGTGATTCTATCCGTCTACTCCGCTCTCGTGAGACCCCACCTGGAGTACTGCATCCAGCTTTGGAGTCGTCAGCACAAGAAGGACATGTACCTGTTAGACTGGGTCCAGAGGAGGGCCACGAAGATGATCAGAGGGCTGGAGCACCTCTCCTATGAAGACAGGCTGAAAGAGTTGGGGTTGTTCAGCCTGGAGAAAAGAAGGCTCTGAGAAGACCTTATAGCGGCCTTCCAGTATCTGAAGGGGGCCTACAGGAGAGCTGGAGAGGGACTTTTTGCAGAGTCATGTAGTGATAGGACGAGGGGTGACAGCTTCAAACTGGAAGAGGGTAGATTTAGGTTAGATATTAGAAAGAAATTATTTACAATGAGGATGGTGAAACACTGGAATAGGTTGCCCAGGGAAGTTTTAGATGCCCCGTCCCTAAAGGTGTGCAAGGCCAAGTTGGATGGGGCTTTCAGCAATCTGGTCTAGTGGAAGGTGTCCCTGCCCATGGCAGGGGGGTTGGAACTAGAGGATCTTTAAGGTCCCTTCCAACCTAAACCATTCTATGATATCTAAAGGACTACTTGTCACTCACATTTCACTTCTTAAACTTTTTTGGGTTTTTGTTTCAATGTTGAAATTCTAAAATTGTGTTTAGGATGAGCACTGGCATTCAGCAGCTGCAAGCTGTTAACATATGATCTCTTCCTGCTATAAAAGCAGCAATTCTATAGAAATGCTTACAAAATGGATAGAGCAAATCATTTAAACAAAACATTCAAATACATTTCTCCAAACATTAGGGGAAAAATGCATTCAAGAAATGGTAAGATTACTTCTATATATATTTTATTGCTAAAAATATTCCCCAAAGCACTTCTGCAAATTGCTCACAAGCAGTTCTTTGAAAATATCCATTGCTACTGGCATGGTTAATTTTGATCAAATATCTCTTTAGCTACCCAGCGGGAGGATATGGAAAAGATGGTGCCAGACTTTTCTCGGAGATACATATTGAAAGGAAGAAAGGCAACGGGCACAACTTGCAATGCAGGAAATTCCAATTAAGCATAGGAATTTTTTCACAGTGAGGGTACTTCAACACTGAACAGTGAGTCAGCTGTGCAGTGACATTGCATGGTAATGTTAGCAGGAAACATCCAGCCAATTTAACTAGGCAAAATGAAATAACTGGAAATGACAGAGAAGAGTCAAGCAATGTTACTGTAACATAAGAAAAACAGTGAGAGAAGAGAAGATACTCTGAATGTTGGGTTTGTAGAAAAAAGTATCATTAAAGAAAAAGAAAATAAAAGCAAAAGTCAAAGAAAAACGTACAAGATTAAGATGAAAAGGAAATTTTAGACAGTTGCAGTCAAATGAAAAATATAACAAATGAAGGTAATCAGTGACAGTGCTAACTAATTCAGACAGGAATAAGAACTAATCACAACAATTGCAGTGATTTGTTAAAGATTAGATCTCCGATGAAGTGGAATGTTTCCTGGTGATCATTAAAATGATAGGTATGTTCTTTGAGCTTTTGGGGGTGGAATAGAGACATGTTTGCAAGGCACAAATACAGTCACTTGTTCTGACTGGGTTCTTGCTATAGCTACAGGAATGCTTGTGGCTGTTCTTGCATAAAGCTGATGTTATACACTAGTCTGTTTACTTTCAATTTGACTTAACATTAAACAAACAATGAAAATATCAATTACATATCTCATTTAAAGGGAGTTATCAAGCTGAAAGAAAAGTTGAAATAGAAAGGTTTGCTCCTGCTTTTATATATGACAATAAAGGGCATCTGACTAATTTAAGGCAAGAAGAAGGTGTATACAAGTTTCCATTTGCAAGTCCTTTTCAATAAAATTGTCTGTAAGGGCCAAAGTCTTGCTCTACTAAGGGAGTTCTTGAAAATTTCTTTCAATAAGTAAAAGCAAGTATGTGTTCTGCAAAATGAGCTCACTGTAACGTTATTTCAAAAGATCCTTGCATTTGGGCAAATGGGGAGTCCTGCATAATTTGTATCACTTATTGTGCAGACTTAGGCTTGTTAGAAAATTACACTGCCACCTTGCTTGTTATGTACTAAGTGATTTAGTGTCAATACTACTCAGAGAAGACCAGTAATAGTTGTTACACTGTCATATAGCTGCAAATAAAGCTAACTAAATGTTTACATTTTTGATCATTTTCATTTCCACATATTTTTTAGATGAGACACCACTCCAAGTGTTTAAAATATCTACTTCAATATAAAATGATGCTTGATTTTCTTTTTTATAAATTCAAGATGCCATGCTTCTGACAAGGTAAAGCTATTTTTCATTTCTGTAATGACAAAACAAATGCACCTGTGGAAAACAGTACAATTATTGTGGGAATAGAGATTGCTTGAATTCCCAAGCTAATTTACTATTAGAAGATTATGGTGGTTCACCAAAGTTTTGTTTTCTTTAATTTCTCCAATGTTTCTAATTTATTTTATTTTCTATAAAGAGTTGATAATAATTAAAATTACAGTTGATTCAAGGCCCAATTCTGCTATCCCAAGGGCCCTCCAGTAGCTGCTGAAAGCTTCATGAGTGTAAAGGAGTTCAAACAGTACCCATATGTCCTTACGCTTGTAACAAATTACTGTCTGCTGAATGAGGAAGGAGAGCTTTTTCTCCTACTTCTTTGCTTCCCTGGTTCACAAAGGCACACATTCACCAAAATACATTCTTCCTCTGTGCCGATCTTGACCTTACTCTAAGCTTAAATCAATAGATAGTTAGCTTCTGCATTTAGTCACACTAGGATTGAACCCATAACTCCTTCCCTGTTCTGTTGCTATATGAAAACAGTTTTTTAGTGAATTACTCACTCTTTCGTAGTGGACTCTGTCCCCTACATGAAAAAACCCTCTTCATTTCAGTTACTCCTGGAGCTCTTCGTTGAAACATCCTCTCTTCTGTTGAAACACCTCCTTGTGTAAAACTTCTTTCTCTTACATAGATGTATACGTCCTTTTCTATAATGAAATGTAGGTCTACTTAAACTCCCTGGAAGAAATATTTTATGACAAAATAGACTCCTTAAACGCACAGTTCATGCTAAAAGGGCTGTAAAAATTTGTTCAAATCTTTAGTATTAACATAATGCAAAAAATAATATCTTCATGTGACCCAGCACTCATATTTTATGTTTCATTTTCAAGGTAACCTCTGAACTAATGAATGTGAGAATGAACAGTAATGGGTGTGCTGGAATTTGTTTCCCTTGAACTAGGTAGGACTTTCAGACACTTCTGGTGCCCCATGTCTTCTTGCGTGCTCTTCTGACTCCTGCCTACCTGAAACAGGGGGACAAGAAATTTACTACATATATGGTGCACTCTGAGCTAAGCCTACATGATCTCCCTATTGTCATGGTGTGAGTAACGAAAACTTGCCCACTACTGTAGAGTTTTCACCTATGAGTATTTTTCTTTAACTTAACTACTGAAGTCATAGTTCTCCAAAAAAGAGGGAGGGAAGGAGGAAGGGAGGAAATAAAAAAACACTGTAGCCATAATGTGAGATCAGAGAGAAGTACAAGAAATATTTCTGTCCTGTGTTTTAGTTGTCTTCACTTGAAGATGCATAAAAGTGGGCCTTAAGTCATCAGGAAAAAAAATCCGGTGAGAATGGATATAAAAATTGCAAATAAAGAATAATATACTATCTATTATTAGACTGCAGTGGAAAGGAAGAAGCACAGGAATATCTGTCAAAAAGCATCGTAGTTGCTTGTAATTTCTTTATAACCTTTTGTGCCACTGTTTAAAGGGACAAATTTTCTTGTGATCTTTGCCTAGTATCTCACCAATGCACTACTGCAAGCTAAGTTAGAGTTTCAAGATCAATAGCTGCACAGATTCACTCCTCATTTCAAATTAAAAAACAAAACAAAACAAAATAAAACACAGCTATCATCAATTAAGAAAACAGACAATTTGTCTACAAATTAATCTGCTATTATAGTGAATGGTATTTTAAAAAGTTTTCATCCTTTTCAGTACCAAATACATCAAACAGGTACTCTTTTGAAGAGTACATTTGTTCTCTTCGTTCTGACAGCTCATCTGTGGATTTAAAATAATACAGAAATAAAGCTTTCTTGCAGTTCAGAAATTCTCTCATCTGTGTTTGAAATTGCATAACTGTCTCAATCAAAAGCCCTCTGGAAAATACATACCCAGAGATTTGTGTGTTTGCAGTTTTGGTGAATAGATCAAATGTGCCACTCTGTATATTTGCTAAATCTTTTTTCTTACAGGATAAATCATGGCATTGATAGTACTTTTTTTTTTTTTTTTTTAATATGAACTTAAAAAAAAACCCCACCTCTCTAAAAAACTCTGCAACCAACAATCCCTATACACTGAAAAACACAAACTAGTTTGAATCAGGCCAATTCATGATTATTTTTTTTTTTTTTGCCTTTTTTTTTTCCTCTACTACATTCACCTTAATGGTCCTAAATCATCATTGATTGAAGCTGTGAGGGCTAGAAAAAGCTAATGAAACTAACTTAACACTGACCTGGTAAAAATCCAGATAAAATTACAATTGTTATTTACCCAGCGTTGGGTCTCAATGAAGGCAGTTCCTGCTTATTCAGAAAATCAGTCTACTGTTAAAGCAGTCATAATCCAGGAGGAACTTCTGATCCAAAGATATTATTTAATACGCTTTAGGTCATGCTGCAACCTCCTCTATTATTCATGGCCACTACCTTGCTTGCTTAGACTTGATTTGTGGCTGTGCTCCAAGCCCAGAGAAAGTGTCCATGAACAGAGTGTGAGAGGAGACAGTGTATGAAGGCATCAGGCAGGAGAGGAGAATCTGTAGCTGGTATAAGTCATACTGGAGAAGTAGAAATGCACTTTCAGCAGAAACACTCAATGGAAGTGGTGTCAGAGTGTGAACAAAGGCAGCCAGGAGACTTTCCAAGAAGGAGAGAAACCAGACCGTCAGGAGTCTTATTTCAGCAATGTGAAGAGGAAAGGAAAACTTGAAAATTCAGGAATTAAAACAATGACATAATCTCAATCGAAACAACAATTGTCTGATTTATTTTAAACCTGTTGAGCTCTCTATATGGAAATTTCACTTAGTTAACTCAGTTAACTCTCAACTTACTTAACCGCAAACTTGTGCCTACATTAAAGAAGGTCAGCAGGACTTTGGGACAATGAACACTATGCATTTGTGCTGGAAAAACAATGTGCCAGCCCAATACAGAATTGTTAGTGATTTTATCCTTCTCCATCATTTTAAGCTCAACACTGCCCACCTCTGCATCCCAAAGCATACCTGGATATGACACATAGTCACTGTTTCAAATGTCAAGACTTCTGTATTTCCTTACTAACAAGAGTGACTGCAAGTTCCTCCATGTGTTTGCAATCCAGATGGTAGCAGTTGCTAAGGTTTTATTACTTACTTTCTCATTCATACTATGTGCAGCACACTGCTGATTCTGTTCCTTTTCTTCCACTGCAGTACAGCAGATATTTAGTGATCCAACCAAGAAAAGCAGTGAAGAATTTTAGAGATTAATCATCTCACTGAAGGACAGTATGAATTCCTTAGCAAGTACTTCCTCCCCCCAACTCAATTGTCTCTCTGAAAAACATAATAAAATATTTTAATCACCTAGGCAGAGTGAAGAAAATAGGAAAAGCTTTACTGAAACTATCTAGATAATGTCTATTATTCTATGAGAATAAGGCTTGTGAAACAGGCACCAGATATTTATACCCAAAGTACTCATCTTAATATAAAGTAGGTCATGGCTAATGTGAAAGTGAATGCTTCAGAATAATCATTTTAAAAGGGTGTGACAGTCTAAGAAATTAAAATATATCAATTCTAAGCAGTCATAAAAATCCACTTGTAATCAAATGTGTTCCAATAAGCTGCTTGTACCTAATATTTTATTTAAAGGTTAGCATTCTCAGTATCTATCATAATTTAGTTTTCTAAGAATAAACCAGAGCTGCATATAGAACTGTTGGGTGGAGATTTTTTTTTGTGACTGTCAACAGATAACCTGAGTCTTTTCCTGGCATAGACAGGAGGGGAGCTCTTGTTATTTCTACTTTTAAAAGCTTGTCTAAATCTATGTTCTTTTACAAAGGATTGCAGAATGAATATGAACAGGAGTATTTTCCGATGTATGATTTTTCAAGAGGGGGGTTGCTAATTTAAAGTCTGAAGGTAGTACCTCGCTGAAAAAACTGAGCAAAAAAGCCAAACAAGCATCTTACAAAAATGAGTCAGTTGTGTCTCTCTGATCTTTATTTCTAAACTTTAACTAGTTTCAAGTAACATTATTAACAATGATAAAGCAATAGTTTTGTGCTTTAATATTGAGCACTCCTGAAAAGAAATTACCAAAATTCCTAAGCAAATATTAAAAGAATAATAAAAATCTCCAAATAAGGCAATTTTATTCCTCATTTTTCATTTAGTTATTGCTATCCTGTTTTCATATATTCAGGAAAATTCTATTATTATAAACATATATTAGAGAACGAATTGACTGTTACTATTATTGAAGACAAACAGAAGTTAATCAAAGGCTTGCCCCATCTTCACAAAAACTCAAGAGTACATTAATATTGTGTTGAATCTATATTTGTTATGCCTGATTAATGAGAACTTGTAGAGTCTCTTCATTTTACAGTTTTCACATAGAAATATCAAATTGACAAACCTTTAGCAGCTTTTGCAAACTACACCCAGCACGTTTGTCATATAATATCTCAGCCATTACTGGGATATAATTCACTATTATCTTGTTGACAAGGCTATGATTCGTTTCACACATCACTGTTCACTAAAATAATATGTAACTGTGCTTTGTCCCACTTCAAGCTCAACTACCAACAAATTCATGGTCAATTAGTTTAACTGAGTGATTAACAGTTGGAAAACTATGTAGGTTTCTCACCTTTTTGTATTTGTGTTTACATGATATTAGAACCTCATAAATCAATTATGAAACAGTGAATTATTTGTAGTTCTCCATTTTTTTCATTTAGTAGAAAAAGATATGTTATTTTCTTTTAACTTGGATATGAAAAAAATCCCTCAAATAATTGATTTATTTCTTTGGGCTCGTAAATGTTGAAGAAACCCACAATTAAATCTCCTAATGAGATTTCAAGATAGTGCATATTTCTCTGGGACTTGCAGAAGCAAAGAACTGAAGATTCTTTCCTGTGTAACGTCTATACTTACAAGACTGACACCTCACGCTCATGTCATTGGCCTTGCCCTCTGTGAGTATAGTCTGTTTTTTTTAGCAAAAGATGTAAAATACATTAAAATTGAGAAAAAACATCTAATTTTTTTATTCCTTAGGGGTATATTCTTCTGAAATATTGACCAGAAAAATAAACTTGTATGTCATTCATCTTTACTTCTGTCTTTTTGGTTAACTTGAATGTTTCATACAGAACAAATGTAATGCTTTTTAGTATATGCAGGTGGAGTTACCATTAATTTACCTCATATTTCAGAACAAGTATACTTCTGCAATTGGGAATGCTTGCACATACAAACCACTACTGTACTCAGGGGGGACCTTAGCATCTGAGACATCTGTTTAGCAACAGATACACATAAACAGTGATCAGTTAAGAGAATCTTAAGTCACACAGAGGGCAACAGAGGATCCAGAAACTAAACAACCTGGATAACAAAACAAGTTAAGGCAAACACATTCTCTCTTTTAAATTCAGCAATTTACTTACTCAAGAGAATGTTTGGCCAGGATGAAATGGATATCTTTAAAAAGTACACTATATTCATCTGTGATCTTACTTATGTTATGGGTCTTTAGACAGCTCCTCCTGCAAAAATTGTACTTTCTGGAATAAATTTCAGAAGGGAGAAGGTTAACACAGAGGAATACACCTTGACATCTTTATTGAAGTGAAACATGGTAAGTGGCTGTTCTTTTCCTTTAAAACCCGTTCTTCACCATCCTAATTTTTTGCTCCTCTAAAATATAACAGTCTTGAAGAGACCTTGTTTGTTCAAGATGGTTACATTCATATATAGAAACTGGGCTTAGTTTTGGGGTTGTTGACACAGACTAGTACAAACATAGAAAACAAACCCAAAACCAAACTAACAAACAAAAACCAAAAGATCACAGCCATAGTGGTTTGGTTGGACTTCAAATATGCCGAAGTAATTGTGTCAATATTTTAGAGAAGACACACACCCTTTGGTAGGCTCCTTACTCGTAAAAATTCCTATTTTTAGAATCATAGAGTCATAGAATGGTTTAGGGTGGAAGAGACCTTAAAGATCACCTAGTTCCAACCCCGCTGCCATGTTTTTTCTGCCTTTGTTTTAGCAGACCGTGTTCCTGAAGGAATTTCAATATTCTCTGTAAATTCCAGTTACATGTGCACAGAAATCATTACAAAACCAGATTCCTCAGAAGACCTTGTGCTTTAATTTTTCAGCTAGTGCCTAGAGCAAGACAGCAGAGAGAAGCCAAGGATTTAAAAGGCTGATTTTTATTTTTTGTTTTTACTATACTCATGATTTAAGTCAAACAGGGAAAAATAGGGCAGAAATACCATCTCAGAAACTTTGACTAGAATTGTGTTCTGAATCAATTAAAAATTAAATTGCTTGATATTACACCACAACAGAGTTTGGGCAATTTGAATGTCTATTGTTCATGAGTCATTTTTCTACAACGCAAACAGTATCATAAGATGCCCTACTATATCGCATGATTCGTCAAAGACGAGAAGGAATTGACACCTTACAAAATAAATAATATGGCTGTATAGCTTGGACCTTAAGAGGGAACACTGCTATCCCATGAATATTTTCCATGAATCATGATGGCCAGAATGCTAATTAAAGCCAAACTATTATTGAAGTGAAAGGTGTTTAGGTATTTCATTAGACCAGTCCATATTGTAGAAAAACATCTCATTTTCCTCATCTAGATGTCATGGAAGCAACACCTCTTTCATGGAAAAAAACAATGTGCTTTAAAAGCTACTGGATTGTGTCCGAATAAGGATTGCAGGGCTAGAATAATACTGAAGTACAGTGTTAATCGGATGATTTTTTTGTCGTTGTTGTTAAGAAGATACTTCAGGGAAGTCATAAGACAGCAAGACTCCCTAAAGAAAGACCAGGATTCAAAATGTAAAATTTAATGATGGTAATGCTAGTTACTTATCAGACTTGTAAAGAATTGTGTTATATTTCAATTTGTACACACATTCGAGAAGACATGATTTTAAAGTAATAATTTAGAATAAAATCATTGCATTTACCATCATCTCTGTTTGCAGGGTAGCAAGGACAATTTGGCAATGACTTCACATGCTCTTGAGAGTAGGAGCTTTGTAAAATGTGACACAAAGGTTATTGGAGTCATCAGTCAGTGAGCCAGTCAGCAACGGTGATACCTCTGTGATAACGTCTTTAATGAGGGAAAAAAACCTGCACAATACTGACAGCAGCTGGAAGAGAGGAGTGACAATATGTGAGAGAAACAACTATGCAGACACCGAGGTCAGTGAAGAAGGCAGGGGAGGAAGGGGTCCAGGTGGTGGAGCAGAGGTACCCCTGCAGCCCATTGTGAAGACCACAATGAGACAGGCTGTTCCCCTGTAGCCCATGGAGGTTAATGGTGGAGCAGGTATCCACCTCCATCTGTGGAGGACCCCACAGTGGAGCAGGTGGATGCACCCCAAAGGACACTGTGACCTTGTGGGAAGTCCACACTGGACCAGGCTGCTGGCAGGACCCATGGACCCATGGAGAGAGAAGCCCATGTTGGAGCAGGTTTGCTGGCAAGATTTGGGACCCTGTGGAAGGAACCCCATGCTGGAGCAGTTCGTGAAGAACTGCAGCCTATGGGAATGACTCACATTGAAGAAGCTCACGGAGGACTGCATCCCATGGGAGGAACCCCACTATGCAGCAGAGGAAGAGTGTGAGGACTCCATCCCCAGCAGAGGAAAGAGTGGTAGAAACAACATGTGATGAACTAACCGCAACCCCCTTTTCCCATCCCCTTGTGTGACTGGATGGGGGAGGAAGTAGAGAAAACTGGGAGTGAAGTTGAGCCTGGGAAGAAGGGAAGGGTAGGGAGGAGGTGTTTTAAGATTTAGTTTTATTTCTCATTACACTACTCTGATTTGATTGGCAATAAATTAAAAAAAATCCTCGAGACTAGGCTGTCTTGCCCGTGACGGTAATTCCTGAGTGATCTCTCCCTGTTCTTATCTCGACCCATGAACCTTCTGCTATATTTTCTCTCCCTTGTCCAGCTGAGAATGAGAGTGATAGGCCAGCTTTGGTGGGCACCCGGTGCCCTGTCAACCCACCACAACTGTCTTTGGTCCTACTACAAGATTCGGTGAGGAAGTCTAACAGTTGCAGAAAAGGAAAAGATAAGCAAAACCAAAATTTAAATCTTAGATATACAGAAATGGTTGTCTAACTGTATCTTGGTCTCTTAAACAAATAAATGCCCAGATAGTTTTTCTCTGTTTGACTCTGGAAGGAGGATCAACTGTTCCTCATCTGAATGTCCCTGATCATAGTCAATTATTAGCACAAATTATGAACACATTCATTATTTTCGTAGCACTTACATACGCCCTGCATATCAACAAAGCTAAAAAAGCTTTAAAAAAGGCTTGTCTTTTAGGTTACATTTAACTTAGAAACAGAGAATGAATAATAGCTATAAAATACCTTACTAAAAAAAAGAGCCTAAAACCCTGAAGCAATACTATA
The DNA here is from genome assembly GCF_000708025.1 of Charadrius vociferus. NCBI lineage: Eukaryota > Metazoa > Chordata > Aves > Charadriiformes > Charadriidae > Charadrius > Charadrius vociferus. The sequence goes on from NW_009647746.1 coordinate 824,795, forward strand.
ATGGGAAATGTTCTTACAGTAGCATGGGTTTCTGGAAGGAGGAAGTAAAGCTTCTTAAATTTTTCAGTGTGATTCCTCAAGGGAAATATCTCATACTTCTGTGATCTCCAGGGCAAAGCACAAACAATGAACTTAACAGAAAAAGAAAAAAAAAAAAAATTAAGGCTGGTTTGTCAGTGCCAAAAAAACAGATGATGCATGTTTATATACCGAGACCAAAGAGACCTTTAATCTCGGATAGTGCATCTGGCAACTTAAATATGAATTTAAAGCTTGAACTTAATCCTACCAGATTTGATTGGCTTGCTGATTTTAAACAAAAAAAAAAAAAAAAAAAAAAAAAAGGTTAATTTTCCCACACTCATAGAAGCTGCTGGGTCCAAGCTAGGACACCCTGGCAGGTATGACCGTCATCATTTCAGGTCCTGCCCTTTCATACAGATTACACTAAGAAAATCCAGCTTTGGCAATGTTCAAGATCTAAGAGGGATAAGATTTTCAGATGGCTTGACTGACAGCATCTCCTGTAGTGTTACAGGGAAGTGGTGGGCTCCTGCAGAGAGTTTCACAAGCTGCCAACACTTTTTGTACTCCTCCGTGTCATTTCTCACGCACCTAAATCTAGCTGTCACCGCTACCTCATCTACTGTTCTTCACTTGGTAGTAAGCCCCACAGTTTTTACTCTGGCTCTGCCATGAAAGGTGGTGGATAATCCCCTATCCCACATTCCCTGTGAGGAGATTTGCGTGTGTCATTTGAGGAGAGATGACAACTGGTACAGCTGTGTCATGAGGAGAAAGGGTCATGAAAGGTGATTTTTGCTGAATGAACAGCCAAAGACTAAGACAATTGGATATCTGGAGGCATCCAGTGCTATAGGGCACTATGTTGGGGATTCTAATCCCATGCATTATAACAGAAGTAAAAAACATTTCTGAACTTACAGAAAGTCAGGTTTTGGCTCAACACTGCACAAGAACAATTATGAGCAACATTAAGGCAGAGTGCTTGCAATCTGGCAAATATGACTGCATGTTCCTACAACAACTGTGGTGGAGAGATAAAGTCATTCCCAAACTCACTGTTTATTACTTCTCTATGCTTTGCTTAGTGCCTGTGAATGTGAGACACCAACATGTGTTTGTAGTGTTAATAAGACAGGTCTCATTCTTTCCTGAGGTACGTAGAATCATAGAATGGTTTAGGTTGGAAAGGACCTTGAAGATCATCGAATTCCAACATCTCTGCCATAGGCAGAGACACCTCCCACTAGACCAGGTTGCCCAAGGCCACGTCCAGCCTGGCTTTGAACACTTCCAGGGATGGGGCCTCAACAACCTCTCTGGGCAACCTGTTCCAGTGTCTTACAACCCTCAAAGTGGAAAAACTTCTTCCTTATGTTTAATCTAAACCTGCCCTCTTCCAGTTTAAAGCCATTCCCCCTCATCCTATCACTACATGCCCTAGTAAAAAGTCCTTCCCCAGCTCTCCTGGAGGCCCCCTTTAGGTACTGGAAGGCCACAATAAGATCTCCCTGGAGCCTTCTCTTCTCCAGGCTGAAGAGCCCCAACTCTTTCAACCTCTCCTCATAGGAGAGGTGCTCCAGCCCTCAGATCATCTTCGTGGCTCTCCTCTGGACATGCTCCAGCAGGTCCATGTCCTTCTTATGTGGAGGACTCCAGGGCTGGATGCAGTAGTCCAGGTGGGGTCTCACGAGAGTGGAGCAGAGGGGCAGAATCACCTCCCTTGACCTGCTGGCCACACTTCTTTTGATTCAGCCCAGTATACAGTTGGCATAAACATATTGTTTATGAAATAATTTTAACTTGCAGGAAGGAGTTATCTGACCTAGAGAGACTGGATGGCAATGTGCACAACTAAAGTGGAGAGACTCAGTGAGCCCCTAAGGGTAAGAGAAAATCTCTCACTTCCCATTGATATTTATTAGTGTTAAATGAACCAGAATTCTGAAGACTAAAAAGCAGATCTGAGCTTTGAAATATCTTTTTCATACTTTGTTATTCTCATATAACTCTTACGATGAGTATTCTATAAGCCTGTCCTAAAAAGCAGTATTTTTTTTCGTCTTTTCCTTGCGAAGAAACCTGATATACAATGTATTTTGATGAAAACATTTTTTCATAAGACTGATGGAAGACCCTGCAAAAAAGTTGGTGCTATACTCACCAGGTATATCAAGAGTATAAATGAGTCTACATGCAGAGCAGAGGCAGTGTCTCAGGCTTTGCTCTCTAGGGAGAATGTCTGTAAGACAGTCAACTTGGGGGCAGCAACAACATTTGAGGTTCTCTGGTAACACCTGGTGACAGAAATAAGCTTCAAGACACTACTAACAATACATTGTGTTGCTTTTTGTGCCTCAGTTTACAAAGTGCTTAATCAAACATTTACTCTGACAGAATAAACTAGACTTACCTTTTCTTTTAAAAGTCATATAATTATCCTGGTCCCAAAGCTATTTGAGAAAGACTAGCTATGCTGTTCCTACAAGAGCTATGGATGATGGGTTATAATGGCTATTACTAAAAATAGGATTCAGAGCTGGAGTGCATACTTTCAACTAAGCTGGAAGGACTGGTTTAAAGACAGATACCAAAACACTGGAAAGAAATCTCTTTTGGCAGGCACAAGCTCTTTGGCAAGCATCACAAGAGGTGTGAATACAGTTCATTGCTCAGAATATTCATGCAAATTGCAGAAACCTACTTAGAAACATTGAAAAAAATCTGGATTCCTTACTCTTTAGAAGAGGATGATGAGACAAACAATATTCAAATACTTTAAAAACTGATGAAAAGAGGAAAAACAGAATCTCTCATCCAAGTCTGTAGAAGATAGGACAAGAAGTTCTGGCTGTGAAAGTAAGAGAGATTAAGGTTGAATGTTACTTTGAAAGGAAAACTTTCAAACTGATGATACCAAATTAATTCATTACAAGTGAAAGGTAGATTCTTCATTTAAAGCAGGTTAAATGACAGAGCTGCAGGTCATCCTGCCATGCTAAACATCGCATAATAATAAGAATTTACAGGGTATTTTGTCTGCACATGCAGTATAATTTTATTAATTATTTACATTATAAGATCTACACTCTTTTTTTTTCTACATAGTGTAAATTTTACAGAACAAAGTTCCTCAAATAACATTACCATTATATTACATTATTGTTTGAATATGACAACTAGATGATGTCACTTAAGGATAAGCTTTGTAAAAGTTAATAATAGATACAGCACACTTGACCACTGTCCCAGCTCCAAAGAACTTACTACCTAATAAACACTTCCAATAAGTTTACAATTAAAATAAAAGAATATAAAAAGTAAATAGAAAGTAATTTTGAAATTAAATTCTACTGTGGTACTTCCACAGAGTAGCAATTATTTTGCATCATAGTGCTGATCTAGCTTTAAAAATTAGCTTTTTTTGTGCTAAACTTTTTCGTACTGGTCATGAGCTTTTATGCACTTGAAAACAGTAAAGATTTGACAAACAAACATCACTGAGCCTTTTTCTTAACACGTTCAGGACTGAGACCTTAATGTTAATTTTAAACTTTACGCCTTAATTCTGCCAGTGTTTATTTATATGCGACCAATGTTATCAATGGAGCAAGAATGTCATCATCAAGTCTTCCCCTAGAATCATCCTTCTCAAAAACCAACAATGTAAACCATTGAGGCTTGAAGAACTTTATTTTGCTGCAAATTTACTAAATGCAGTTTCTAAACAGTTGTAAAATTGCATTTAAAGGGTAACATCTATAAATATAATAGTGCCTCATATAGTGCCTCAAACATACACGGGAGCAGAAAATGTTCAATATCACTACTGGGTTGATACATCACTTAAAATATATTAATTCTTTTCTTCATTTTTTCGCACAGCTTACATCAGCATTTCTACACTTTTTAATGGTTACATAACTGTTAGGAGAAAAAAAAAAAAAAAGAAAAAGAAACCCATGCCATCTCATATCCTCTTTTTTGGTCACTGTGTGTCAGGAGAGATACAGAAATAACATACAAACCAGCAGAAGTACTGGCGTGATTGTACCTACACTAAATTCATTTTAATTAACTGACTCACCTCCATCATGCCTAAGAATCCATGTGACTGTTAGCAAAAGCATAGCTAAATTAGATCAAACTTGTCTATGAGAGTGGGCAGAGGGAACACTTCCTGATTATCAGGCTTGCAGGAACTTGGTCCCAGCTGTGACTACATGGAGGTGTACAGCAGGAGGGTAATGAAGCAGATCTGGATACCAACACTTTGTCAAGCACAGGAGGAGAGGTAGAAAGCTGCATTGGGATTATTGGTATTATGGTATTGGTAAATATATTTTCAATTTTGATAGAATACTTTGCACCACTTCTGCCAATTCTTATTTATAAATAGCTTTATTTCTTACAACTAATATTTCAAAATATTTAAACTTGCCTATTTTTAGTAAAACTGTGTAAATCCTATAAAGAATAAATCTGTCGCAACGTCAGCTTTTCTAGTGACTAATGAATAATAATGAGTCAAGGCATTTATTGTAGAAAAGCATACAATCCCAGTTTAAAGACTAGAAGTGACCACCATGTCCCTACAAATTCTTCAAGTTGTTTCTTATCTATCTTCACTGTTAATAATGTATGTCCTTTTTCCAGTTTTAATTTATATGGGTTTGAATTTCAGCCACTGAACTTTGTACTTCTTTAGGCTGGTTAATTCAAGTGTCCTGTTCTATTAGAAATCTTTTCAATTACTGATGACTCTACTAAATTACCTTTTTAACCTTCTTGTGGATAAACTAACAGAACAGTAAATGTTAAGAATACACGTAGATCGATCAGATGGCTTAAGGGAGATATAACTCCACCTTCACGTTTCTCATTAGCTCTACTCTGTATAATTTAAATTTTCCTAATCAGAAGAAGTGGTCCAGAATTGTATAGTCCTCCCATTCAGACATTACCTAAATGCAAGCAACTCAGAATAATTTAATGCATCTAATGCATTTAATCTAAAATGCTGCATAATTTAAACAGTTTATTCAGTTTCTCTGAAGTTCTATTGTCTTCAAAAGATTTTAAAATTAACCCAACTTAAAACCAACATAATCTCATTTAGTGTCATTTCATCTATAATTGTACCTGGCAACCAACTTTCACCCTGATTGATGACGAGTAGGCTACTATAAGAAGTCAAAGTAAAATCAGCAATACAATTATCATAATATACATGGAGGGCTTTTCTTAACTATAGAATGTAATTCTGGGATGTGCTTCATCCTGGTCATGACAGTTTGATGTCGAAACTCCTGTGTGACCACTTCTTAAAGCAGAACCATGCCTTATTTTGTGTTTTCTCTGACTGTTTCAACAGTTCTCCAGAAGGACAACGCTATGTTGGTAGATAATATTAAGTAATAAACATTGTTGAACTGAGGTAGGGAGATGCGTCTTAACCTTAAGAAACAAGCAATGACTTTCCTTTTCCTCACTGCATGATCAGTTTTCTTAGTTTTATGGGACCTGCAAATTTTCTGAGAAACAAACAGGGTTTATCACCTACCCAGAGGCACCCCGAAATTACAGCCCTGAAGAACCCAAGTGCACTGTTAATTAATCTTGTGGTTGAAACATGTCTGATTCATGGATAAGCAGGTTATATTTAAAGTGCCAGGAGGAGACACAGTTGTAACGGTTAAAAAGCATGTAGGTACTACTAGTGATGGTCTTTAAATGAGAATTTCCTAGAGTATATCACATAGGTGCTGAGTACAGGAAATACACGTATGTATATTTCAGCTCACTGGAGAGAATTAAATCCCTCTGTTTAATTAGAAACATAAAGTGTTTTTCTTATGACAAGTTTTTCTTAGGTATCTTCTTTTGTTTGTTTGTTTTGACTCCACAGGCCCTCCTTAGTTATATTTTGTTAGAGGGGAGAACGGAGAAAGACAGTTATTATTCATTATTATATGATTAATAACAGCAGTTAACTGGAAGGGAAAAAAAAAGAAAAAAGAAAAAAAAGGTGGAGCAGGTATTGCCAGTTCCTAAGCAGAAGTTAGCTGGTCTGTACTGGACTCTTTTGAGAAGCTTTGTCAAGACACACTGCATCATGAATTATTCATTTTATCAGCTCTATTAATTCCATTACAATGGTAACACATCCCTAGGGACTGAGACTCAACTCTCCTTCTGTCTACTAGCATCACAAGGAAATCTAAAGGAGAGACTGAAAATGGCCTTACAATTCATCACATTTTGTTTGGTACATTCAGAAGAGCACATTATTTAGACATGAAGATTGAATATGCATTTATTTGTCACAGGCAAGGATAAAGTGATTAATATGACTTCTGAAAACCAAAAAGAGCTTACAAGGGAAACAACCAATCCAGAATTGTAAAATCACAATCAACTTTTCAGTTATACAACAAAATGCTCGAATAATGGGTAATTTTACTGCATAACTGAAGAGTTGGTTGTGATTTTGCATCACAGAGCCACTTCTGGATGAAAGGATAATAATGAATTAAGACAGTATATCAGATAAGAAGCTTCAAGAAATATAACCACATAGGTGTTGTTACATCTTACATTAGTAATTAAATGCTTCCTTTTTATCCATGTATATTTTAAAAAAGATAGATATTCAACAGCACCTGCAGTTTGCAAGGCAGGAAGACACCTACCTCAGTGATCTGAAAAAAGGGTAGTTATATCATAACAAGTAAGGATGAGTCATCGCTTATACAAATAGTCCTAATGGAAGTAGCTGATGACTAAAATGCCTGTGGAGATCAGACAGTCTGGAACAAGTGAAAATGATGTGGAGGTGAGAAATATCAGTTTAGGTGTGGATATTTTCAGGATTTGAAAGAGAGTATGCTATAACTCATCTGCCTTTCTGTTGAGCTATAAGTTATGGAAAAAACAGGCCAATGCAGTGAACTCTTGGACAGTAGAGGCAGCCGCAGACAAGAACCTGGAAGATGTGAAGAAGCAGTGAGAGGAACAGCTAAGTGTGAAGGTACTGCTGGAGGATGATCAGCTCAGGACAGCCATTCTCCATGCAGCAGAAGGCTGAACAATAAGGGAAGAGGGATGGCATGGTGTGAGCTGTATCGCAGCATCCTCCATGGTGGATTTCGTGCTCAGGTCGCTGGGATCCACTTTGTTCCTCCCATGTGGACTGCCACAACTAAATACTGTCACTTGCCCCAACCAGTGCAAATTCCATACCACTCCTGGGCACTCTGGGCAGATGTACCAGGTTAAATAAAATAAACCACTGATAATTGAGTATATTTATGGTTTATGTTTGACTGATAGTATTTCTCTGTCTCTCTGAATATGAAACAAGTCCCCTTTCATGAGATAAAGCTAGCAATAAAAACTTCAGGAACAAGTTGGAACTATTATATTTCATTACATTAAAAATTAAAAATAAAAATTAAAATTAAAAATTACATATTTAAAAATGGAATATGTTAAGAACTTCAGGATAAGAAACAAGTGCACCTATAGAATACTGTGAATTATTTCTCCTATATGTGTAAATTCATATAAATACTGCAATAATAAACAAACTTTTCATAGACCATTTGCTGATTAACCACTCCACAACCCATCATATTCCTATTTTTATAGAACTTTATGCCCAGCTTTAAGTTTACTACAAGATCACGAGTTTAAAGATATATATTTAACACATTGATTTAAGCATAAATAGGTGCAGAAAAAAGCACTGCATTGGGTGGGGGTGCCCAGGCATTGGCAGCAGGGGGCTGCAGGGTGGCCTCTGTCAGGAGAGGCCCGGGCTGCCGCCCGAGCTGGACAAAGCAGGTTCCAGCCGGCTCCAACTGACCCACTGCAGGGCACGGCTGAGCCCCTCACTCAACCAAGCTGGTGGCTTGGTGATGGAGCCCTCCCTTTGCTCATTCCACAAGGTTTGGCATGCTGAAGGAAATGGGCTGCCCAGCCATTTCAACTCTGGGGCTCCACTACACATGGCCAAAAAAAGGAAATTCAGATGATGAAATATAATCACCAAAATTCAGGACTTCAGGAGAGCTGTGAGAATCTGGTAATGCTAAGAATCCAAATTTTGAGCTCAAACACATAAAGTCTGCTTAAATTCTACCTGTAGAACTGTGGCAGCCACACAAAATGCAGCGTCAGGGGGCAGGCTTCCCTCATTTATAATAAGGAAGGATTTGCAATGTTACCTTAATTTATCTGCTAAACTGTCAGATCCCTGAAGTGCAAATATCTTGTCCTTTTGGGCAGTATTATTCTAAGTGGAAATGTCTTAAAACAGATCTCTCTGAAGTCCCTCTGAGAATCTGAGCCACAGACATCTTTGGTAAATTTGGTACAATTAATCCTAGGAATATGGGCTGGAGTAAGACAATGTTATGGAGTCTTTCTCCCAGCATAGCTGCACTCCTGTGGCAATAGCATAAAGAGAGGAAGGACCAGCGAAATAAAGATTTTAGTGCTATTGCTGGGATGTGGAGAACGCTACTTCTGCAGAAAAATCTTTCCTGCCTCTTAGGTCCTCATGTATTTCTATCCTCAGTTAGATGAGCTGTATAATTCAAAAATATGGCTGTACATACACTTAATTCTCAAAACTGCCAAGAATTATAAGCATAAAGAGCACAGAACCATAGTCATAAAATCCAAGGAAAATGAAGCGTTTCCTAGATCTAGTAACTTGTCTAAATATAATTCATTCAGTATAGTTCATCTACTTTCACTATATCTGCTTGTTCACATTATGAAGGTCAAATACAAGGATGGATTTGAACTCCAGGCACTTCTATATTTCTAGCTAGCAATACCATATATCAATGGCTCATATAGTGAACAAAAATAAACACTTCACTAACTTGATAGTCTGTGGAAGAGGCAGGCTGGAAAAGATGCAAATAATTAGTGACACTCCATATAAGAGACCTGGAAGGTCAAGAAATCACACCACGAGAAAGACTCAGACATACATTTAACACAAGAGCTCTCTCTCTATGTTATCATGGTTGCATTGTTTTATTATTGTTGTTAAGAGGAGAAGTAATAAGACTTGATAAAGGAAAGCATAGGGGCATATCTTCTTTTCACTGCCTGAGAATTCATTTCAAAGGCCTAAATGCAGAAAGTCAGGGAGGTGGGGTTTTTTTGCATATTCTTCAAACATCAGACAACTCAGCATAGAATCAACATACAGTGGGACAGAGACGAGACATTTTAGGGAAGCCCTGGGGCATGATCCTTGTCACTTATTGTAATGGCAATTTGATAGAATAGTCAATAGAACATTTATTTTTAATGGTACTGCTAAGTTCTGAAATTATACTCAGCAGGTTGGGTGATCCTGCAGAGATTTCAAGCACAATATTGCAAATTGTGCAATAAAGCATGTTACTTTAATCCCTCTATTAAGGACAGACAGTCTTTTCAGATAAACTAAGAACCATTGCAGACTTTCTCCCAGCTAAATGTATGAGACCAGCTGAAGCCTGTTTTGTAGCAAAATTTATCTTGGAGGCCATGAGCAAATATAGCAGACATGACTCAAGCTTTAGCATAATGGGCTTGTGGTCCAAAAATAACCGAAGAAAAGGTTCATTCAATAAGTTATGACCTTGATTTTGTTGATGTTTTTGTACATACCTAACTCATGCATATGGATAATCCTCCAGACCACAACAGCATTATTCATAAAGTTAGCAAGCATTGGACTAAAGGGTTCAGTCCTACCTTTAGTGGTAATGGTTATTGATTATGTTATGGTGGTTGCTTTATATGAAACCTTTTAGAAATGCATTTTTTTAATATAAGTAAAGGAAACCTACTGAGATTTTTATTTGCCTGATTAAAATTTTGTTACTCTCATATAGCTGATGCATCAGAGTACTTGATGTAGGAGATATATGCGCCCTTGGAAATAAGCATGTCAAGTCTTGCATTGGCATAAGAGTAGACATGTTATTTTTTAGTAATGGGGTAACAAAACCATTTCCCCTTGTAAGATATTAATGGATTGGGTTTGAAATACTTGAAAAGTATAGAGGAGGGGGTTTTGACTATCGGTTATTAGATATTTCATCATCAAGTTCAGTTGTCAGTGAAGTTAGGCTGTCCTTTTCATGATATTGCAAAATTAATGGTTGACTTTGTAACTTTGGTGATGCTGCAATATAAGATTGATAGAACTGCAACACTAAATCAGCACAATAAGTTATTTCTACAATATTATGGAAATTATTTTGGATATGATGTACAAATGTATAAGTTGGACATTTTAGGGCCACAAATGATACGTTGTAGGTTGTTGTTTGCTTTTTTTATGAGGAGGAGCTATTCTCTTCTTTAAGAGGATTCCGACATATGATATTTATTTTTGCTCTTGCCAAGGAGGAGAAGTTGTAAAGATTATAATAATTGCTACCATTTGTTTTAGAAGCATGTATGTTTAACATTCTTTACAAACTTGCTTCATAACAAAATGTGTGATGCTTGTGACTAATTCCTGAAAAGCAATTATACAGAATCACAGAATGGTAGGGGTTGGAAGGGACCTTTGGAAATCATCTAATCCAAACCCCCTGCCAAAGCAGGTTCCCCTAGAGCAGGTTGGACAGGAATGCATCCAGGCGAGTAACTGCAAATTAGGCGTGCTGAACTTTCACCGATAGATGCCGTGCTGTTTCCTGACTGGCAACTGAAGATTTCTGGCTTCCAGTGGATTAAAGCTGGGACAATCAATTTTAAAGCAGCTTGGGTGACATTTTTTATTATTCCAGGTTCACTGATATGACCATAGCTATTTAAGAATTTAAGTTATCAGCAGGATTTCTGCAGTTTCAGGCTTACCATTACAAATATGAAAATATGGTAGTTGGGGAACACTTAGAAATATATATTTTAGGGCATACTATCAAAGATTGATTGGAATTTTTGTTTTCCTATTTTGTTTGTAAACACCAATGGCTGAGAAGGCATATCACCTCATTTAAAGATAATCATAAAATATCTACATCTGAGATACTGCCTTTGTAGTCAGTGGAAGAAAAACAGTCACTTCTATAGTTCCATTACTCTCTTCCTAAAATATATAACACAAGACAAATGAATTGCACATAAAACATATCTAACTCTCTCCATTGACCATACAAGAATCTAGATGATCAATTCCTAATGGCATTGTGGACATTTAAAGGAAGACAAGTTAAAACCCCATCTTATGAGGCAATTTTTCCAACCAAAGAAGTCTTCTCATAACTAGAAATTCATAGAATCATGGAATTGCTAGAGTTGGAAGGGACCTTAAAGATTATCTGGTTCCAATCCTCCTGCCATGGGCAGGGACACCTTTCACTAGACCAGGTTGCTCAAAGCCCCATCCAACCTGGCCTTGAACCCTTCGAGGGATGGGGCATCCACAACTTCCCTGGGCAACCTGTTCCAGTGTCTCACCACCCTCACAGTAAATAATTTCTTCCTAGTATCTCATCTAAATCTACCCTCTTTTAGTTTAAAACCATTGCCCCTTGTCCTATCACTACAATCCCTGATGTCCCGCCCCAACTTTCCGGGGACCCCCTGGAAGGGGGGTACTGGCAGGCCACTATAAGGTCTCCCCAGAATTTTCTCTTCTCCAGGTTGATTGACCCCAACTCTCTCAGCCTATCTTCCTAGGAGAGGTGTTCCAGCCCTCTGATCATCTTCATGTCCTTCCTCTGGACTTGCTGCAACAGGTCCATATCTTTATGCTGGTGGTTCAGAGCTGCATGAAGTACTCCATGTGCAGTCTCCCGTGAGTAGAGTAGACAGCCAGAATCACCTCCCTCAACCTGCTGGCCACAATTCTTTTGGTGCATCCTAGGATGCAGCTGGCTTTCTAGACTGCGAGCGCACATTGCTGGCCCATGTTGAGCTTCTCATCAACCAAAAACCCCAAGTCCTTCTCCTCAGGGCTGTCCTCAATCCCTTCATCCCCCCGCCTGTATTGATACTGGGTGTTGCCCTAACCCAGGTGCAGGACCCTGCACTTGACCTTGTTGAACCTCATGACGTTCACACGGGCCCACTTCTCGAGCCTGTCCAGGTCCTTCTGGATGGCATCCTGACTCTCAGGCTTGTCAATCACACCACTCAGCTTGGTGTCATCTGCAAACTTACTGAGGGTGCACTCGATCCCACTGTCTGCTCTGTTGAAACCCCACCTGGAGTACTGAATCCAGCTCTGGAGTCCTCAACACAGGAAAGACATGGACTTGTTGGAGTGGGTCCAGAGGAGGGCCACAAAAATGGTCAGAGGACTGGAGCACCTTTCCTATGAGGAAGGGCTGAGAGAGTTGGGGTTATTTAGCATTGAGAAGAGAAGGCTCTGGGGAGACCTTATTGCGGCCTTTCACTAATTAAAGGGGGATTATAAGAAAGATGGGGACGAACATTTAAGCAGGGCCTGTTGCAACAGGACAAGGGGCAATGGCTTTAAACTAAAAAGGGGGATATTTAGACTAGATATAAGGAAGAAATTCTTTACTCTGAGTGTGGTGAAACACTGGAAGACGTTTTCCAGAGAGGTGGTAGATGCCTCATGCCCGGAAACATTCAAGGTCGGGTTGGACGGAGCTCTGAGCAACCTGATGTAGTTGAAGATGTCCCTGGTCATTGCAGGAGGGTTGGACTAGATGACCTTTAAAGGTCCCTTCCAACCCAAACTTTTCTGTGATTATATATGTAGAACAATAAACTTACCTGTAGGTAGCGGTGGTTAGGGAAATTAGGTCAGGACAAAATGACAATATGACCAATTTCTCAACTGAAAACTGTGGTCGCTGTACTGACTTGCCTCCCCAAACAACATCAAAGTTTTTACTTATGTCCTTCTATCAATTTTCTGAAAGACCTTTCTTTGAAGACTATACTTTTAGAAATGACATAGCAGATAACTCCAGTATTTTGCTGACATCAAGATATTATTCTCAGAAATAATACCTTTTTAAAGTGCTTCTTCCAGAGTGAGGCAGTGACAGGGCACTCCTCTAGATTTCAAGGTTTAACAGGTTAAGAGAATGGTTAACAGATAGTCAGTGGCACTAAATCGCCTTAATACTGTATTGACTTAGTCAGGTTTATCAGAGTAACAAGCTACAAATAGCACTTGTACACATACACCTTAAGAGTTCAAGTACTACATGAAACAAGTTTAGTGACCTCAATCCAATTGTCAGAAGCCAAGTGTCCACATCGATAAAACCATGGTCTCGGCTGAGACTAATTAGCACGCCAGCAGACAACGTCAGTGCACTTGCCAATTTCTGAATGGTCAAAAAGTTAGAGTTCTTCTGTCTCTTTTCAGAAACGTGCCATGGGATGAGAAATTCTTACTGCTGTTCCTCGTGTTGAACCTGGTTTTTCAACTAAGCAGAAGAATGAGGCCTTCAGAGATACATATCAAGCATTTTTCTGGAAAATTAGATCTTTATAAGTAATTAAGCATATCTCTTACTGAGTCCAGTAAGAGACAACATTTTAAATGGAGTTATTTTCACAAAAAGCAGAATAGTATGTTTTTGCTTCTGAATTCCCACATCACCCTCAGAAGGAAAGATCTGTTTCTTTAATGTATGCATTTTCATTTTGTCTTTCTTAATACAAATCTAATTATCCTCTGCCTTTTAACGTTTTACTCACTTTGTCTGTAGACTACCCAAGCAAATACACTGAATGATGGCGCTTAATAAAACCTTTGTCCACACTGTTTGCTTATGAAATCATAAACATTTCCTGGACCAAATTAGCAATAGCAAAAGGCTTTTCAAGCACACACTTGCTAATATTGAACAATTCAAGAAATGTATTAGGATGTAACATTTTATCCACAAACATATTTATTATTTGCTCTATTACAGTGCCCTCTGTAACAGGATGCTCAAGAGGAATGGGCAGATGTCAAGTCTTCAAAAGTGTTTGGACTGTAATGTTCTGTGAGCAGGTAAACAGAGACTACTTCTACTTTACCAAATAGTGCAGAATAGAAGGGCCCTGAGCAGTACCAAACCTGACCAGTCTCACCTAGGACCTCCACCCACACCAGTGGACCTAGGAGCTCTATTTAAGCTCAGCCTGGGGCCTTTGTTTTTCCACCTGAGCTATGTTGAAGGAGTGCTGGTCTTGGGACTGGAAGTAAGCTGAGCATGAGCCAGCAGCCTGCCCTGCTAGCAGAGATGGCCAGCAGTATCCTGGGCTATTATACACAGAGACACAGACAGTAGATTCAGGGATGTGAGTATGCCTTCTATTTGCTGCTCATTAGTTCATATCTAGATGCTGCATCCAGTTTGGGCCACCTGGTATAACAAAGGCATCTATAAACTGAAACAATGTAAGAGGAGGCACATCAAATAAACCAATGCTGGAGCACTTGCTGTGCAAGGAGAGGCTGAGGGAGCTGGGCTTCTTCATCTTGGAGAAGAGGTGGCTGCAGGGAGGAGTTGAGACAAAAAGAGCAGGTATAAATTGAAACAAGATGCTTACAGCCAGATGTAAGAATAAGCTTTTTCCTCATAAGGGCATGGTCAAGCACGGGAGTAGGTTTCTCAGTGAGGTTTTGTGGATTCCAACCCTAGAGGTTTTCAAGACCTGCTTAGAGAAAGCCCTAAGCAGCCTGGTCTGATCCCAGAACCGGCCCTGTTGGTTTGGGCAGGAGGTTTGATTACAAACCTCCCAAAGTTCCTTCTCACCTGAATGACTCTGTGATGCTAGGACTGTAAGGTAGGAATGGCTAGGACATTCACTTCAAAAATACACTACTAGTACTACAAAGCTAATTTCAATGTATTCAAGCTGTTACGGTGACTATGTTGTACTGGTACTGCCATAGTGTCATCCCTGACTATTTTCTCTTTGGTTTAGAAGAGGATTCCTACCCTTGAGAACAAGCAATCCTGAGAAATGCAAACCATATAGATTGCCTAATTCCTGACTTTCCATCCACTAATCATGTCTCCTTTTACTAAGATGACCTTCTGGTCCAAGGAAATGAGTGATGCAGAGAGAACAGCTAACCTTAGCGGGTAATTCTACATTTCAGTGTTTCTGCAGGATCTGTGTATGTTTGCTCTGTTATACCTAAAATCTCATTATGGGTGAAAGGGAACATCTCGTATTCCCAGAGCTAAGAGCGTATTAGTACAATTAATACTGAAATGCTTTAATAGTCCAAATCATGGAAGTAAAACAGAAAAGCCTTATTAATAAAACATTAAAATCATTATCTGAGTAAGCATTTCTATTATCTGCTCCTTTCCTCTGGAGTTATGCTCACCCTTTCAAAATTCCATTGTGTCCCAAGCTTGACAGTTTCAGTCTTCTTGAAGACTGAGGATATTTATGATGAGTTATTAGTATCTTGTAGTCTTCACTGGGAAGAGTATGGTGTTGATGGTAGGATATTTTTCCTCATCAGTCCTGGGGTCCCCTTGGCTTT
This sequence comes from Charadrius vociferus, assembly GCF_000708025.1. NCBI lineage: Eukaryota > Metazoa > Chordata > Aves > Charadriiformes > Charadriidae > Charadrius > Charadrius vociferus. The sequence goes on from NW_009647746.1 coordinate 840,321, forward strand.
CTTTTAATACATTTTCCCTTCCCCTGCTCCCAGGGGAGGGGTGAAAGCTGCCCTGCAGCCTATCAATATCCTGGGGGCTGTTTGTCCCTTGCAGTGACTGCCTGGCACTGTCAGCCCCTTCCCCAGTGGCATTCACAAAGCTGAAGAGCAGACAGGCTGAGCCACAGGGCACCAGGTAAACCCAGCTAAGGCCAAGGGCAGCCCAGCCACCCCCAGGACCTGACACAGACTGATGCCTACCCCCAGCAGTAGGAAAACCATATTTACCAGGCTAGGGCTCACCTGTGTTCTATGCAGAAAATATCATGGATTATAGGTCTTGATATGGTATGTATCTGCTAGTAAATAAGGTAGCTGAAAACTGCTTAAAATTTATGTACTAAAATGAACATTTGTTTCTCTTCACATGTGATTTCTTGTACAATGTTCACCTGTTAATAATGCGCAGAGGAGACTTTGGTGCCATGCAGGTGGAAGACGAGAGAACGAATACTCTTATCAGGTGAAGTTTCTAATATGTACCTATTTTAATTATATGGAAAGGGAAAGCAGATACTTTATTTGAGGAGTCATAGAGAACACAAAAAAAATTTAGGTCTTATTGAGTCAGATTTCAGAACCTTTTCCCTGAAGAAGAGACAAATAAGCTGGAGAATAGTATTGAAAGCCTTTCAGTACATAGATTATATGTGAACTGAGGTTGAGAATGTACTCACCTGAAAATTGTTCAAAGCCATACGTACTAGGGAGGTGTAAAGGTGACAATATTTCTGTCCGTAGACCATGGATCTTTCTTATTGTATAGTGACCGCAATGCTGACCTGCCAGAATTCTTTCTCCTGCTGGAGGCTATTAAAACTCCATGATAGATTAGTCATAAACTTTGAGAGCAGAGGTGGGGATCATGCCCATGCTGATAAATTAAGTGTGGATTTGTGATCTGGACTGTTTCCTCAGTGGATGATTGAACACAGAATCAAAGAAGAGATGAAAGTTAGTGTTTTACCTTCTGAGCCACCCTGCTTCTTCATTTCTTTTATTATTTTCCCAATATTCTGTTCATCAGCTGCTATTTTGCAAAATTCAGGCATGGATGAACATTTTGAACCATGTTATGTTAATTAAATTTCAACTTCTGAAGTATTAACTAACCAAGTACCTTTTGTGAGTCACTGATTCTTAACTGAACTTGATTTTCAGCATTAGATTTTTGCCTAATTGCATTTGTTTGACAATGTATGAGAAGCAAACTTGCAGAATAAAACATACAGGAATGTCTTTTAAAGTTAACCCCTGATAGGTTTTAGTGCAATACTTTTTTTTTTTTTTTTAACAACCTGGTAGGAATCTTGTCAAAAGGCAGGCCAACAGTGCATTTCTTTTCATTGTTATGGTTTATGAAAGCAGCTCTAATAATGGATGAACTCTCTCCAGACAAAAAGGTGGAGTTAAAACAACCTAATTTTAAAGAAAAATATCTTTGATATATGTGAGAATGATGAGTGAAATGCTTTCATATCATGTAAAGATGATCAGCATAAAAGTTTGCAGACATTTTGAATTAACTTGAATAACCACAATTTAGACATTTTTCTTAAAGATTATCAGTTTTGTTAGATTAATTGACTAAGTACTATATCTATTTGGAGAGCTTTTAAAATGTGTATCTTTGACCTATAGACATTAATGAGCTCATTATAGATAATACAGCTATCCTTGGGCATCTGTCTAAGCGGGTTAAATTGTGTGATCATTTGTTGCCACAAAATCCTCTGAGCTTGTGTCTAGAAAATGTTCTTGCCTGTTCTCTTTATTAACTAACATGGAAAAAAGTGTCTTTATTTGCAACTGAATAGGGATACATTTCTCGGTCAAGCAGATGAAAAGATTCTGAGCTTCCATATTTTCATTCATAGATCAGAAATGATTTGTTCAAGCTTCCCCTTAGATTTCCTCAAGTCATGTCCACAGCAGCCCAGCCTTCCTCCCACTGGGTAAGCTTGCATCAGGACCAGAGTAGCATTCACAGACCACTGTTGCCACTAACCTTTCTTTATCAAGACTTCAAGCACTCTTTTAGACGTGCACAGTTTCAGCATAGAAGTAGCTCTTTCTGGTTCCTTGTGTTATAATAGATTGAGCCTCAACAAAGAATCCGGGGTAAGGGTTCAGCTTCAAATTTTGTCACAGTTTTCTAGCTGAATTTGAGGAGGTCACTCCTTCATTCTGTTTCTGTTTTCCTATCTGAAAAAAAGGAGGAAAAAAAAAAAGATTTGCCTCTTCGTAAGGGTCTGTAAAATGTATAAATGATAAATCTCTATAAAGCTAGGTTTTACTACTGTCTCTTGTAATTATTCTACTGAAAAATGACTCAGTAAATCACTTGTTTCAGGATATACTTATCTGTAATCTGTCTAGGTTTGTATTCAAAATTGGGGAATATTTGTTGGGTTTTGTTTTGGTTTTAATGAAATTAAAGAAAAAGAAGACTTTTTTTTTTTTCTTGAAGAAACAGAACTTAACGTTTTTAACCAGAATAAATTCAGTATTGTAACAAAACTGCTGGTTATGTGTCAGGCTGTTTCATTTACTCCTGATAGCTGCAGTGTTTGTCACTGAAAGGTTCAAGCAAAGTGACTCCATTATGAAACTTTCTTTTAGATTGCTTGAACAACTGACATCCACAGATCATCTACATATAGGCAAGCATTTTTATGTTGTCTTTCATGAAGTGTGTATATTTACAAAAGATTTATGCTAACATCCCTTAAAATGTCATAACATTTTTTTCTCAGTCATTCTGAGGTTTATTACCTGTTTATAGGTTTACAATGACATAAAAGCACTTAAATGCCACCAAGAAGTGTCTTGTATCATTTGGTCTGAGCTTGCATACTATTTTTTTCCTGCAGTTTGCTGTTTTTTAAGAAATGCTCATGATTTTTCATTTAAACATTTAACACAGAGCTTCTTACTTTTAACTTATTCTACTGACAGATAATTTGTTTCTAAAACCAGATGTTCCAAAATTACCCCACCTAAAATCTACTGAAGGTAACTGGTAATCAAGTTTAATTTTGTGGTGATAGATACTTTGTGCTTTTAAAAACAGATACATAAATTAATTGTTTCTTTTTCTGAAATTCGTGCTGTCATGAATTCACTGTCAGGAAAAAAACCTTAGCAGATATGCAAAAGTTTGCCATTCACTTATTGTAAGGAATACTATTCAACTTGCATATGAATCTATTGATATAATATTACAATTTATTTTCATTCACCTGAGGTTTTGAAGTGAGATACATTGGATGGAGCCAAATTAATTTCATTGTTTTATCACACCTGCTGGCTTCAATAACTGTTATTCCTTTCTTAGAAAAAGGACTGAAAATCATAATTATATTTGATCTATAAATAATTATTGAATTGTCCTTGAATAAATATCATATGATGTTTGATAAAATTTAAATAACTCTTAAAATATTTCCAGTATTTTCTTTAAAGTAATCTAAACCTGACAAGTCTTCAGAAAATGTTCATTTAAGATGGCTGTAATATTTTAATTACAGTATTTTTAACAAATTGTTAGATGTTTTGCTTTCTCTTTTATTTCTTAGAAATCTCTCTTTAGACCTTCTTTATATGCTGCAGCTCAACAGCTATATTACATGGGTTTGAATATTATACACAAATAGGTATAGATTTAGTGCATATATATATAAACTTAATATACATTAAATCCAATTGTCTTTTCTCATAAACAAAGTTCTGTAACATATTTCAGTATATAATGCCATGGGCTTTTGTGTTGAGGGAAGCATCGGAATGTGCTCTGCCGAGATAAGTCACGTAGCTCACAGGTTGTTCAAATCCACCAGTGTACAAGAAGGAGGTAATAAAGGCAGGAAAGGGCTGGGTAATTAATAATTAATCAAAATGATAACATGAAAGGAAAAACAACATACCTTGATTAATCAACTTCTCATCCCTCATCCAGTTGCTAAAAATACAGGAAACAACAGACTACACGCATGACTATGGTGAATTCATAGCTAAAGGATTCTGACATACATTTTACTGCATACTTCGCTTATTTGTTGTTTGATGGGTTTTGTTTTTTTTGTTTTTTTTTTAACACAATAAATAGTTTAGGAAGTAACTTCACCTAAAACAAATCTAGCAAGCTACCTGGTTAGGCCTAGTATTTAAAGATCATGTTTTATAGTATTTTATCCTCTGGTCTATAACCACATGTATTATTAACACATTCCTACTGTTTTTTTAGTATAAAGCTTTAAAATCCATTTGACACTGGCTGGGCATGGGGGTGTTAAAGTATCATTTTGTGGTCTCTTAGTTCCTCTGAAAAATTCACTTCAGAAGCATGAAAACAGATGTTGCAACTTCAATCTTAATTTTCTTCTATACATTGTTAAATTAAAACAAACCATTTATTACTTCCAAACATTTTCATTCTAAATGAATCAAATGGAATTTCTTAGTAATTTCAGAGATCTCTTTCCTCTTTGAAAATCAAGCTGCAAAAGCCGTCAAAATCAAGTAGTCTCATAAGTGGTTGGAATATTTCTGTTAGAAGACAAACACAAATAGACATGACTTTCACCATAACTCCTGATATTGCTGTTCTTCCTCTGAAAACCCACCCTTGATGAGTGAAGCTTTCATTCAGCTTCTCTTGTATTGTTTCAGAAACTAATCTCCAATCTTGCAATATCCACTGAAAGGTCAGGCTTCCACGTGGACATCTTATTAATTTTGATGAGACCCGCTCCCCACACCCTAATGTTTGAGTCTTGCTGAACTGAGCACAATGCAGAACAGAGAGCTTACTCTATTAGTTAGATACACAGAGAAAATTAAATGTTCCTTTAAGAACTGTGGTTTTGTTTGGGCTTGGGATTTTGTACATTGTCTAATGAAGCTCACACAAAAGGCAGTTGTCCTACAGTTGATCCTCTTCTCTCCTTTTAGCTGACCCTACTTATCTTTCCTATTTTTTCCCTCTTCCCAAAGCAGCAGTTTCAACAAGAATTAGAAAAACTTATAGCTGTTTGAAAAGAAATACGTCCATTCATCTGTATTAAGATCATAGAAATCTGATGGTGATAAATACCACAAAGTTAAGATATTTTTACAGTGGAATACTAACTAGCTCTGAATTCATATAAGTTATTTTTCTTACCAAATTGTTTGAATGTTCCCTTTCAATAAGGTCACACAGTAATTTGCAGAGCTTTAGCTAAGCTTCGAATTTTGTCAGTGGGTCAATAGAATTGTAGTTGCACAATTTTGATATTTTTTTTTCTTTTCAAAGACTATACTACTACAGCACACATTTTCTTCTAAAATATAAAACCCCGCTTAATTTACAGTTTTCAGATAATTTAGGTTGCAACCTATCTTTCAAATACCAAACCATAGTATCAGTTCACTCTATAATGCAATATCTGCAAGATAAATACTGCATGATTGATTAGATACAGTGACTTACCATGATGAGTCACTGGCACTAATAAGGATGAGGAGAGACACAATTCGGTGACTGCATACATACTTACTTTGCAAAAAAGTTATGCTAAAAAAATAATGGTGAAATTAGAAGCTTTCAAGATCATTAAAAATAAAGACTACAGCAGCAAAATAATTCATATTTTGAAGACTGTTTAGCCACCCGCACAGACACTTTGCCTTTTTCTGCTTGTGTAATGCAGAGTTCTTAGAGCACCATGTACTATTATATAATTGGTGTATGCTACCAAATCTACTAATAGCAAGGTCAGCACCTCCATATTAAATTGGTGTTAACAGAATTTAACAGTGCTTGAACAGTACTACTCAGAAGTTCAACATCATAAAAAGCACAACTAAAGATGATCAGGACATTTTCACCTCAATTAGTTGTTATTGCTAAATATACACATATGTATATATGTAATTTATATATAGGTTTTTTTCCAAATCTGAAACTACTTTACAGAAAAATAAGTTTTCTGGTAAGCTATTAATAAAAGTATTTTGAAACTGTGAAATATTTCTGCATATTATGTTTTAAATTTATTTTGCTCCTAAATGTAGGGTTATTACAGTGTTTTTTATAAGATTGATTGGCTCGTAAGGTTTTTCCCAGCTGCCCATTTTCGATTTTCTAAATAAAAAATTTAGATTTTCTGCTATTATACATTCATAGGAGAATATAGTAGAACACTAGTAAGTATTAGTGTACATGTACACCCCTATATTTAAATAGATTTTTAAATGGATATAAACCACTTTTTCACTCTTTTGTCAACACAAATCAGAGGTTATAGAGCTTCCCTCTGCTTCTGAAAAAGAGAGATTTTTTTCATAAATAAATTCACTTACATGGTCTAATCCTGACATTTGGTATTACTTGTACATCATGGTAGGTAGCTTAATTATAAATCAGAGTAAGAACATAGAAATAACATTCTCGAGGGATTATTACTATAATTCCCTAATAATATTGCTTTGCAGTTTCCAACTGATAAATTACATTAATATTTCAAAAGAAAAATTGATTAGGGAAAAAAAATGCTGAATCTCTGTGTGTGAGCTAAAACCACAGTAGCACAGCATATTAATTATTATCAAGGTGATATTTTCTTGCAGCGGGCCAGTTGTGTTCTATATTGATTGCAAAACTAGTTTCAAGCATCCTAGTTTTGAAGTCAAGTCATTCTCAATTTTTAAATTCTAGTTAAATGAACAACTTTCTGTGAAGAAACAAGGATAAAGTTCACACACACGCACAGTATGGCTGATTCTTAGCAGCAAATCTCAAGTCACCCAAAGGGTGTAAAACTTGACACATAAGATGATCTAGGTAGTCAAAACCAAATCTAAAATAAAGAAATATTATTTGTCTCAATTACTCTTTTGGGCAACTTTCCCCTACTGCTGTCATGCTTTTAAAGGCTTCTTCAAGTGGTGAAAAGCTCATATAAGGTCTAGGATTTTTTGTTAGAATGGCTCACCAAAGTGCAAGAGAGAGCCTTGTACCAATATAAGAAACAAACATTAAAGGTCATAGCGGAATTGAAAAAGAGTCTATCTCCAGATTAGAAGAGTCTTGATGGAAGGAAAAAAAAAGCCAATCCAGTCAAAGTCATTACATGTTTAACTGATTACCATTCTTTATAAATTAGGCCCTGGTCTGGATTTCAGGATTATGGATTTCAGGATTATTAGAAGCGGTAATTGGCACTGGTCCATTCTAACATGCCTTCAGAGGGCTTCAAATTTCTTTCTAATTTGAAATATATAATCAAATATCTAAAATGAGAGATATCACCTTTCTCTACAAAATGCTTCATAATGTGTCATTTTTAAAAAGTAAAAAAAGGAAGAAAAAGAATTAAGTGAAAAATCATAATAATAAATAACCTGTATTGAAATCTGCTTTATGTGTATATTATATTTTATGTATAACTACCTATTGCATGTACTTTTTGCATATATTTGTATTTTATATTTATAGTTTATGTTAAAATTCTTCCCTCTATCCTTTCGTCTTCATCAAGTCAAATCAGCAATTGGTATCATTAGGTCAGCTCCAATAATGATGTCATTTACAGGTTCCAGCATGAATCAGGAGTCTTTCATAGTTGCAGATATGAAAGTGTCTCTCATTCAGTAAAAAATTTTATCCAGCTAGGGAGTCCTACAACCTGCTGTACGTTTTCTATGAAACAGGAAAAAAGATCTCTTATGCAAAAATTTTGGTTAAAATCTCTCCCAGGTGCCAAGGACTTTCTGTTAACCTTTATAGGCCAGGTCTCTTCGGTCCTGAGTTGGTTCAATTCTGCTTCTGCAGAGCAGGATTTTCTTACTCTCATTTTCATCTTTTGTAACTCGCTTATTCTGTACACTCCCTGTAGAAAAGCTAATCTCACCACAGCAGGACGCCTTATAAATATAGCTGAAGTCTCTTCTCATGAGGAGGTTGCAGGTCCCAAGCCAGTCTGACCTGTCTATCTATATGCCAGTGGGCTACAAATAATTTCTTGAATAAAATACCATGGTAGTTTCCTTTTAAAGTTGGAAAGATGCACTACTTATTCCTGTGCATTCTTTCTTCTGACATATAACTTAAATAAGGGAGAAAATAAAAATAAATTATGGTATGGAAATTGGGGTACAGAATCTGTAGGAAAAGGGATGGTAGATACAAGGTCCGATATTCCAGTACATAGAAATATGGTGAATCTAAAATCATATAAAATTACTGTAGTCTATATTAGACATTTGCAAATGTTTTCAACTTGCAGGTAAAGGCGTCTGTCCTGGTTTGAGGTAAAAGAGAACCAATTTTGTTCAGTAGCTTTCCTTCTTAGCTGGGCCTCTTCTAACTACTGAAATTCACAGCATATTGTGCAGAAACTGTCCGCTGTCAGAGTGGTAAGACCTATGTATATAGCTGATGCCCAGCCATGGTATGCAGAGAGACTCTTGCTTATACTTATTGCTATAACACCCAAGGCCAGATAACTTTGTTACTTGCCCCATTGGAGGGTCAGAAGCAGAAAAGTGTAGAGAGGTCTCAACAGTGGGGACGAGCGGAAAGGACAGATGACCCAAAACTGACCAACAGGGTATTCCATCCCATCTGCCTCATGCTCAGTATAAAAGCTGAGCAATCAAAGGGTCAGATCTCTCTTTTTCTTCAACAGCCGATGTCTGAGGAGGACTCTGTCTGTTCATCTGCCTTTGATCCCCATCCAGAATGCAGATCCGGAATCCAGTTCCTGTCCATCACCGTGTCCAGTCTGGGACTTCCCCAGTGCCAGTCAGTGGCGTGATGGTCACCCTGGGAGCCTGATACGGTTCTGTGTATATTTCATTGTTTTCTTTTTATTTTATTATAAATCTTTCATCAAAGTAGTTTAGTTCCTTCTAAATTCATAAATCTCATTTTCCCTCTTCTGCCTCTCTCTTTGAAGAGGGATAGTGGGGAGCATCTGTCGGTTCCATCTGGAGTGCCTCACAGCCCCAGTAGCCGATTCCTGCAGTTCGACCTACAGGTAAAGACTGTTAGGGTCTCTGTATATGATGCTGCGTTGTTGTCCTGGTTGCGGCAGGGATGGGGTTAATTTCCCCCCGGAGCCGGCAGGGGGCAGGTATTCCATCACACCTGACCCATGCCCGGGCTATAAGAGGAGCTAGCCGGGGCGAGGAGAGCAGTCGCCACTCGGGGGTGGGCTGCGGCGCCGCGGGACCGGTCGGTGCGCTTCGCGGCGGGACTGTAATTGCGTTTTCATCTTTTCTTTTGCTGTTCTGTTAAATTGCATTCTTTTAACCCACGAGTTTTGCCCTGTAGATTTCTTTTTTCCACGACTGTGGGAGTTGTGCGAGCGGCTGCGTGGTTCTTTCTTGCTGGCTGAGGCCAAACCACAACACTTGTGTAGGTAGACATAATTCTTTATCCATTTCAGCAGTAAGCTTTACCTGTCCCACCCAAAGCTGTGAAGATGTACAAGTTGTGTGCACACATCAGGCCACAATTTATTGTGTGAATAGAAGCAGTTAATATATGCTACCGTTGTTCATAATATTACATTAGTATATGTGTTTTCTTTAATTCCTCTAACTGTGCAACTTCAGTGTTCTCTTCATGACAGTGTTCTTGTAAGATACACAGATATACAGTACATGCAAGTGTGTATATATATAAAATTACAGTGAATTTTATCTAAAAGCATTCCACAAATTTGATAGGTAGACTATTGAAATAATTATTCTAATATTCTAAAATTTTACTTTTATAATTATGGAACAGAAGTCTTGTATTTTTTGCTTACTTATCTAATCAGAATTCTCATTTGGATTTAGATACAAAAATATTTTTTTACATAAAAAGAAGACATAAGAAAAAGATGAAATAAAATCAATCTGGACTCCAAATTCAAAATTACTTTGTGGGGGGAAAAAAAAAAGCTAACCAAATAGCACACTTTGACTGTTTCATTTTATTTGCAACCACTGACTGAAACAGTAGATCAATTTAAGAATAGATTGTAAGATATTTTAACATTCTTCTTTAATTTTTATTGCATTCTTTTTTGTTTTGTTTGTTTGTTGTTGTTTTTTTCCTAGCTAGTAAATCAGAAATTCTGCTTCTTTGAGCAATTTTTCATTGACCCTGTGGTCTTATTATGGTCAAATAGCAAATGTAATTGTTTATATCCTCACCAGCATTATTTATTTGACAATATTTATTACTTGGTAAGCAATATGGATTTCTGACTTGTACTGAAATAAATTACTTAAAAGCACAAGGATGCTACCACTCCTACAGGCCTAGATTTAGGAAAAAAAAAATAAAAATTTGTCCATTCACCTAATCATGCTATATTTCATTACATTATGGACAGTGTATGACAGGAGATCATAGCTCCCCCATTCCCCCAACCCGAATATTACTTCATGTCTTGGTCATGCTGTTCCCATTGATGCCATAACCTCTGGAGAACCTGTTTCCCTTCGTGCTGCAATTACATTCTCTGCTGTCAACATGCAGAACCCAGCCACCCTGGGGTCCTGACACAGCAGGGTTTATGGGTATTTACCTTAGTTTGATACCTGAAAGAGTTAACTACCCTCCTAATATTTAGTACACAGGTGTTCTATTCACTCTCCTAATTTTGAATGAAACAACCCAAATGCCTTTTTTTTTTTCTTTCATGTGAGAATTTGTAAAGTCTTTCTAATTAACAAGAGGTTTACAACCAGTAGGTTTCTAATACTTATTGCTATACTGCTTCATATGCTCAGAATTTTTTGTTTACCCTCTCTGAAATGTGTATGTCCTGGATATTTTATGAATAGAGTAGAAAAAGCAGTAGTAATTGAAAGAGACAGTATCGAGGGGACAAGGCATCCTCCTTGTCCTGATAATTACTGGCCCAGAAACTGTGTTGAAGGGATTGAATATTCGGACAACTGAAAAGGAAAACAACTTTTTTTGCTCTCAGCTAATTATACTCTGGCAAAACATTGCCTATTTCACAGCTTCTCACAATAGTTGAGGCCAAAAATGTCATCATTAAGTAAGAAAAATAAGTGTAAAGTCACGTTGTCATCTTCTTAAAGTCCTATGAACAATCTGTGAAATCATAGATTTTTATGAACTTTCAGCTGAGATGGAATATCTTACTCTTAACTCTGATATCTATTAGCATTAACCTCATAAAAATCCACAGCAAACAAAAAATGTCAACAAGCATTTGACTGTGCGCTAGATCCATTCAAGTTAACTTTGGCCTGATCCTTTTGTATAGAGCCTCTCATTGAAATAAAGATGCCATTTTCCACGAGTTTATTTCACTAACACAATTTACCCGATGTATGCATTTATTTTTTTTAAATTCATGTATATATTTAAAAATAAGTAGATATCCAGATCAGATTTTTTGATGGGGCAAACAGATGAACTCAGTATAACTACTTTAGATGGTAGCTGTCTCTCTTTGTATTAAATACAGAGTCTAGTTTTGGTAATTGGTGAAGTGAATATATCATTCTGAATTTTTTTAATTTTCTACCATACATCTTCTTTTACCCCTGAGACTATGCCTTTAAAAATGGTACCAATCTTTTAGTAGTAATAAGGTTATGAACTAACATGAACTGATTTATAACGGTATGTGCCAAATGATCAGAGATATAGCTAAAACTACAGGAAACCATAAACACCTTTTTCACCTGCACTTTCATGTAAATGTTTAAAAAAGTATTTCCAAAACCTATCATTTCTGTTTTAGACCCTAACAAATTTTCTCACTGCATCTGAAACTGTGTTTAGAAGTTGTCTATTCCAAGCACAATTACCTTCCAGGTTTTTTGTTAATGATATCAAGCCCTCTATCTCAAGTAAGTGTTCTGAGGTTACAACTATTAAAATTTTATATACCTTAGTTTATATTCAGAGATGTTGGAAATATTTCCCACTTACCTTTTTGTCAGGGAGAAATTCACATATGCTCTTCGCAGTCTATTAACAGTTAAACCTACCTGGCTCTTTCAAGATAGGAATGAATTTTCTGATGATGGCAAGTGACTGAAGCTGTGACTGCAACAGTATAGCGCAGGAGACAAGAGATAATGCCCTATCAAATCACTTTCAGTATTGGAGATTATAGGAACACCCAGAGTTGAACTTCCATTCAGCAGAAGTCATCCAAGAAAAAGGGATATAATGAGAGACTTCATCTTAGAGCAGTATACTTCCCAGCAAGAAAAGACTGAAATTTATCTAACAGACTGCTGCTTATTTCCTGGGAGATGTTTGAATTGACTTTAGAGATAGGTGACTTGTTATTCCACTAGTAGAGAACACAGAAAACATATTGAAACCAAGCTAGAATGAAAACTAAAGGAGAAGGAATGCTATATATTTTTCTTTGTTTCCCTCAAAAGAAAGTAATTACTTTTTTTCTTTTTGCCAGTCTTTGTATTTTATTAAAATGAACGTATTTTATTTTACTTCAAAGTTCACCCTAGTGCTGCCAGACTGTCAATCACCAAACGGTCCAGAGCTGAAAACAGGGAATGGATTCTCAGCTGTGGAAATCTGCATCTCAGGAGTAAATCTTCTGTAAGTCTCTTGGACTGCATCCACTAGGATGCAAGGACGTGATTTCTTGGTCTGACGACACAAGGTGCTGGACAAAGAGGTGAGTGTCCCCTTGGCAAGTATAAACTGGAGTATTTTTGAGACTGTATGCATCATCTGTGCGTGCATCACTTGTACCTTAGCAGGAAAGGATATTACCAAGAGAGTAGCAATAAAAATAAACTTTCCAGAAACCTGTAACTAAAAATACACATAGAGGAAATTGGATAATATTTATACAAACCATACCAACAATGCCAAAATGTAAATAATAGAAATGGAAATAATAATGGGAGTTAATGGTCCTGTAAGCAAGGAAGGTAACCCAAAGGCTTATACAACCACCAAAATGTTAGATGATTGTTACATTCATTTGCAGAGAGTGTTAATCTCCCCAGGATTCTGGAAATGTAGCTTGGCTGGTGCCAGTTATCAGCTGATGTTGCTGTTAAGGAATCAGGGACCCAACTCCCAGTGGCACTCATGACATGAGATGGGATAAACCTCTCTCACAGGAGATAATAATAATGTTGCATGATAGCTATGTCGCATCAAACATAATTCACGCAGATCACTGAACGTAAAAAGCTGAGACACAAAGCAGTTACTTCCAGTCTGGGGTTTCTTCCAGTCTTCTCTCAAGTTCACTACCAACATGCAGTGGAGTGAATTGCAGCAAATGTGCTGACTTGTGAAAAAAATCCATCTGTGGCATCTTACTCCTGGCTCTGTCTGCTGTGATTCCCTGCTGGGTTTGGGTGCCCATTGGGTCCTTTAGGTCCCTACCCAACTGAGCTTACCCTACAAAGTCTGCATGCCTACCTTCTCCTTTAACCTGATGTAAAGCCAGTATGGACACACTCTAATGGTCTTTCTACTCACAAACTCCTCTCCAACTGTATATTAATGAAGCGTAAAGACAAGTATCTGTGGTGTCCTTGTTTTTGTACTGGGAGTAAACCTTCAATGACACTTCTGAAGTGCTGGTTCTGACCATCCACTACACGTAATCTTTGACCAAGCTTAAGTAGAAGGACAGCCTGATTGTAAACCTCTGGAGAGAGGCACTGCACTGCCAGTGTGACAGCTGCTTGCAAAGGGAGGTGGAGGGGGGAAAAGTGAGCAACGGTTCCTGAATATGAGGTATAGAGATGGAACATGAGATGGAGTAGAGACACCTAAATCAAGAGTTAAGTGTTGAGAGGATGTCCCTATACGGTGGGACACAGCTGCTTAAAAGAAAAAGAAGGGTGTAACAGAGCAAGTAGGGCCAAATAGGGCAAGTATATGAGCAGACAACTAGACTAAATATTCCAAGAGATTTCTTCCACACATACTGCTACAGAAAAAAATCTTATAAATTCACTTTAACATTTCTGCATGCAATTTATTTTTTTCCCAAGCTCTTTAGGGTGATGGTAGTAAATTATTTTTTTTTCTTCTACAATTTTGCTACAGCTTTGATTTTGGAGGGAATTACAATCCTCTCTTGATTAACACTTTTATTTAAATAAATTTAATGTTGCAAGTAATATTCTGAAATATATTTGCATATCATATATTGAAGTCAACTAAATAAATATTTCAGAGTGTCATAAAAAGAGCAGAATTTGAGTTTAAGGAGAAATAATCTAGGGGTTTTGTGTTGTTGTTGTTGTTGTTATTATTATTGTTATTATTTTGACACTCTTGCTCTGTCCAGGAAACCATTTAGCAAAAACTAAAATCTCAAACAGCTACTGTATTAGTCTCTGCCTTTTACTGAGCAGAGATGTACTGAACTATACCACCATAATTCATAGAAATAACTGTTCAGGAAGAATGTTAATACCTTGTTATTTCTGCTTCCATTGTTTTATTTGCTTTACACTGCTTAATAATCCTTGTCATGTTATTTTTCATTACTTATAAATGTGATAGAGCAGGCAACATATTCTATTTGATGCAGTCCAGCTTTCACATGGAACAGTAAGCCAGAGAGAAAAAAAAAAAAACAAAAACATCATGCACATCTATAAAACTAGAAACTGTTGCAAAATTGGGCTGCTTATGTTTCATTCTTGTCTCTCGGTTCTATTTTTAGATGAAGGATAGATTCATGCCATTCCATTTTCTTTTCTTGTTTCATCAGTTATTTTTTAAGATTATCTCATTTCTTGATTTTATTTTTTTTTCCCTTTAGAGTCATGTATCAAAACAGGATGTCAAAGCTACTAGTTTCTGAAAGGTAACAGTGGCCACCCTGCTGCATTCACTGGTCAGTCTACAGTCACTATCATGGTTCAAAACAAAGGGAACAGAATGACCAGTAAATAGAACAATTTAACATTACTGATATAATTACCCAGTTGGGTAAATACTTATACATTGATAGTATGTCTTCAATAATTTGAAATGCAAATTTTGTATGTTTTTTTTTGTTCAAAAATCCTAGTAAAATGGAGTATTAAATGCATGTGTATACATGTGCAGCCCATACTTCATGTGTACCTATTATGTCAAATATGAATTTTATTTTTAACCAACATGAATACCAAACTAGGTCACTTTTTTTGCTCATCTGAACTTCTTATACAGCCTAAAATTTGGGAGAGAAATTGAGACTTTTTTTCAAGTATTTGTTAAAAAAAGACATGTAGATAAACCTCACTATGTTTTTCATTTTATCAAAATCTACCAGTGCTCATCATTATCATCAAAGTTGCCTGCTTATAAATACATCTACACAGCTTGAAATCTGTATTTGCTTTATGCATTTTAACAGGAAAGCCTTCTGCATTCCGGTTCACAACACTACTGTAGCTGAAATACAACAGGCAAATGCTGACAGTACCAACATTCACAAAGCCAGGAACTTGTTAATCTCCTTCTCTTGGTTGTATGTTTGGGAAAGGGTAGCTTTTTTGGAGGAAGAGGTAAAGAAACAGAAATATTCAGTCTATTTGTTACAAGTAAGGTATTAGAAACAAATGATAAAGTGAAACAATAGTAACGATAGTTGCTGGCTTGGAGTGGTTCACCTTTTGTGTTATTGTCATCGTTTCAGCTGGGATGGAGTTAATTTTCTTGCTAGCAGCTCGTGCAGTGCTATGTTGGATTTGGGATGAGAAACAGTGATGATAGTGCACTAGTGTTTTTGGTTGTTGCTAGGCAGTCAAGGCCTTTTCCGCTTCTCATACCACCCTGCCAACAAGCGGGCTTGGGGGTACCAGAAGCTGGGAGGAGACACAGCTGGGACAGCTGTCCGCAACTGGCCAAAGGGATATTACATACCACATGATGTCATGCTCAGTATATAAAGCTGGGGGAAGAAGAAGGAAAGGGGGGAACATTAGGAATGATGGCGTTTGTCTTCCCAAGTAACTGTTACGTGTGATGGAGCCCTGCTTTCCTGGAGATGGCTGAACACCTGCTTGCTGATGGGAAGTAGTGAATGAATTCCTTGTTTTGCTTTGCTTGCATGCACAGCTTTTGTTTTACCTATTAAACTGTCTTTGTCGCAACCCATGAGTTTTTCCTCACTTTTACTCTTCTGATTCTCTCCCCTGTTACAACTGGGGGGAGTGAGAGAGTGGCTGTGTGATTCTAGCTGACAGCTGGGGTTAAACTACGACAGTTATGTAGTACCTTTGTACCACTGGTTTGCAAAGTGACTTGGGATTGTTCCCAGAACAGTCGTACGAGAATCAGGAGAGTGTACAACAAAAAAGAGAGGAGGGAGTGCTGCACCCATCAGTTTGTTGGGACATAAGAACATCAGATCCAGAAAGGAGGGTTACAGAGGCTTTAAACACCACTTTCCATTAACACAGGTGTGCATAGCAGGAACACCCATAGTACATTGTACAGTTGCACTGTTGCACATTCTTGTCATTGGCACTGGTGCTGGATCTTCCCCACTCCAATGTGGGAGTTGACTACTTTTATAAAAATTAATGTAAATCTGTATTAATGTAAGGTTTAACATGAAGGATAGATAAAGCCTCAAATCATCTCTTACTTGTCTTAGACTTGTCAGACTAGCTCAGTTTTAGCATCCAAAGTGATTAGTTCTTATGAGAGCAAAATATGTGGCTCTCTCAACACTGAGGCTGCAAGGTACCTTTGGAGATCATCTAGTCCAACCTGCTCCTCAAAGCAAGGTTAGCCAGAGCAGGTTGCTCCAGCTGGGTTTTGATATCTCCAAGGATGGAGACCCCACAACCTCTCTGAGCAACCTGCTCCACTGTTTGATCACCCTCACACTAACAAAGTATTTTCTTATGTATAAATGAATTTTCCTGTGTTTCATTATGTACCCGTTGGCTGTCTTCCTGTCACTGGGCACTGTGGAGAAGAGTCTGGCTTCTTCCTCTTTACTTCCCTGATCAGGTGTTTATACACATTGATAAAATCCTCCCTAAGCTTTCTGTGCTCTGGGTTCCTCGTGTGTCACGTGCTCCAAGCTCTTAATCCATAAGTCCATACTTCATCAGTTTGTATGTGAGTAAGTTATGGAAGACAGTGTCAAAAGCCTTGCTAAAGTAAAAATAAACAACATATGCTGCTCTCCCCTCCCCCACCAAACCAGTCATCTCATCATAGAAGGATATGAAGATGATCAGACATGATTCTCTTTCTTAAACCCATGCTCTCTACTCCCAGCCACCTTCTTGTCCTTCATATATTTGAAGATGGTTACCAGATTTATTTGCCTGATCATCTTCCCAGAGATTGAGGTGAAGCTTATTGGTCTAGAGTTACCTAGATCCTCCTTCTGGTCCTTCTTGAAGAGATGAGTGACATTTGTTTTCTTCCAGTTCTCAGAAATCTCCCCCAGTTATCACAACCTTTCAAAGATGCTTCAAATGCCTTCACAGTGACATCAGCCCATTGCTTCAGTGCTCAGGAGTGCAAGGGACTTGTGTATGTCCAGCTTGTTTAAATGTTCCCTAAGCTGTTCTTTTGCCACAGGTAAATCTTCATTGTTCTGGACTTTCCCACAGTTCTCAGGTGCCGGAGAACCCTGAGGGCAAATCTTAACAGTAAAGACTCAGGTTAAGAAGGTATTTTCCATGTCCTTTGTCACAAGCTTACCTGCCCAATTCAGCAGTGGGCACATTTTTCCTGGTCTTTGTTTTTCTGCTGATATACCTGTGAGAGCCTTTCTCTTTGCCCTCCATATCCTTCACCAGATTCAAATTTAGGTGGTCTTTAGCTTTCCTAGCTCCATCCCTGCATGGTTGAACAGTGTCTCTGTATTTCTCCTGAATCACCTGTCCCTGCTTCTACTTCCTGTATGCTTCATTTCTATGTCTGAGTTTTGCCAGCAGCTCCTTGTTCATCCATGCAGGCCTCCTGCCACCTTTTTTTGGCTTCTTGCATGCAGGGATGGACTGTTCTTGAGCTTAGAGGAGGTGATCCTGGAAAATCAAAAAGCTATAATTGTGAGTATTAGGTGTTTAATAGCATAATCTAAAGACATTCCTAAAATTATCTTTGTATTATGTGCTTTAAACAGTGAGGAAAGAAACAGGTTTGAATATCTTTTCCGTCCATTGATATCAATTGGCACAATAATGCTCTACATTATTTCCTAGTTATTTTTTAATGAAAATTCCCACTTCACTGGGAGAAAAAACTAGTAATTTTATCATTTGATAGTTAACATCAGTATCTGACCTTTGAGTTTTTTATTCATAATTAATCTAAAATATCTGGATTTCAAAGGGATTAAATAGGTTAACAGAACACTTCTACGCTTGCTTTCAGTCTTGCAAGTTCCCCCCCCGCTAAAATCCTCATCTTTATATATTCCCTGTGCATGTCATTCAGTATTAAAGTAAATGTATTGAATTTACTCAAATCAGATTTTGTATTTTTCAACCATTTGCTTTCAAAAGCAAAAATCTTAGGTTTGTGAATAAGTTTGTTGTAAACAATGTTTTGGCAAGATTAGACAAAGATTAACCTATTGCATTTTTTTGGCATGTGATTGCTAAAAAGATATAGTTTCATTGTTTTTTGACTAAAGAAATGAAACTTATGAATGAGAAGAACAGTAAATGATGAATAACAAAACCATAAAATTGTTCATGAATACTGGGGCTTTTGCATGCAAAACTAAATATTCATACAGAGAACAGTAATTTCCTAAATATTCATGTTGAACAAAAACTTCTCTGCATGAGTGTTTGCTAGCAATGAATATTAAGGAGCAGGAACACGATCTGAAGAAACAGCTGTGCAGAACTGAAACAAATGTTCACTTAACCCTATTTTTGTAGTAGCTGTACAGCTCAATTTATCAGGAATCTTTCACTCCTTACTTATCGCTTCATCAAGATGCACATATACACAGAGAGAGCTCTTCTATTCCTTCTACACAGTTCTGCCAATTACTGCTATAAACCAATGTTTTACCTCTTTGCCCCACCCCGGTGTTATACAGGACTCAAGGTCTCGGGAAAGCAAGCAGAGGGTAACTAATTTATTTCCAAACTGCTAGGTTGGAATTAGATGAAGCATTTTACAACATCCAATGCCTTTCACTTTCTTGTCACAATCATGAAGGACAAAGGTCCTCGGTACCCTGTTACGGATTTACAATATTGAAACACGTTGTAATTTCTGTGAGTTTGAATTTGTGAAGGGAAGTCAAACTCTGGGTATTACCAAGTAAGGGATTAATGCTGTCAAGCTAGGTACATTACAGCATTGATCCTCCAAACAGCTTGATAGAGCTACATTTGATTTGGTTGAGTGACTTCAATTTAACACAGAACATGACCTTACAAAAAGAAAAAAAACAGTCAGTGAATAAAAGGATTGCCCATATAGTAAATTTGAAATAAACTGAAGGAGGAGTAGATAATTGAAAGGCAAATTGTCCCTTCTTACTAGTGAAATTATTGGTGGTCATGAACAAAGCTCCCCCCAAAAAATTGTAAAGGCCTTTTTTTATGACTCTGTAAAAGCATCCTAATGCTTCTGCCTTAGCCATCCAATATACAGAGTTTCAAAAAAAAAAAAAATGCCAAAAAAAGTGAATCTACCACAGGGTGATTGATTTGATATATGATTGAATACATTTTCTATCAGTGGGTTCTTGGATAAAAAAGAGTCTTGGGAATAGTCAAGGGTTTCAGTCGGCTAATAGGATGGCTTAAATGAAAATCAATATCTTAAATTACATATACATCCATTCTGCATAAAGTTTGATTTTAAGGGGTTTCAGCAATCACTAAAAATTACTATCACTGGTTTACAGTCTTCATGTAATAAGGTGGTTACATCTGTAATTTTCAAATGTTCAAATGCCCATTGAGCTATCAGTCTACAGCTACAGCTGTTGGTCAAAGTCAGTAAGAGAAAAGTCATAAATCGAACATGATATTTTCAAACTAGAACTGAGAACTGTTGTAGTGGCAAGGTTCCTGCTGGATCCCTACAGGAGATGAATAGAGAACTGCAGTTTCTGGGATCCAGCCTAGATAATTTCCGTAATCAGTCCACTGATTTCACTATTTTTACAGGTAATTATCTAGGGTAATACTAGAAGGAAACACACTTAGGATAGAGAACTTACAAGGACTTTGATTCAAAAAATAAAAAAGCA
The DNA here is from genome assembly GCF_000708025.1 of Charadrius vociferus. Taxonomy (NCBI): domain Eukaryota; kingdom Metazoa; phylum Chordata; class Aves; order Charadriiformes; family Charadriidae; genus Charadrius; species Charadrius vociferus. The sequence goes on from NW_009647746.1 coordinate 860,570, forward strand.
AAGCATAACATGTAGTTACACTGACAATTACTTTAATACTTTTTATAAATTTCAAACATGAACAAGGAATTTTAAAATATTCTTTGTATTGAAAGGAACCAGAGATTATCTTACTTCAGATCCTGAAGTGGTTAAAATTTTTGGAAAAAAAAAAAGAAAAGATGATGCATCTAATTTTTTTTTTTTTAATTGTAGTTTGGCACCGAAACTCTTCAAAAGATGCATTGTGAAATATGAAATGTTTTCCACAAGCACTTCCTTTCATAACATGTTTATTTAACTAATTTGCTGACAATGGTCAGTTTTTTTGACTCCAGAAAGTCTATTTGACCTTGTAAGTCTAATTTTATTTCAAAGAAATGAGAGAAAGGTAGAAAAGGGGTTAGAAATGCACTGCAAAATGACAGAAAAGAGTGAAAAGTGGGGTCTTTTTTACTATGTCTTCCCTTCATATTATTATGAGTAATATTTTACACACTATTCTTTCTCTACATTTTGTTAAAATAGTACTGAATGACATAATAAAATTGCTTTTCAATCATATTTCAGTGTTACTATTTCAGATTTCCCCTATACATAAAACTTGTAATTATTTCTTTCATATTTTTACTTGCGGCAGATTTTGTTAAAATTATAATGGCCTTTTATAGTACAAAAGAACATTTGCATTTCACAGTTTGAGTAGCTCTGAGAATTTTCTGCTCTTTACCAAATTACCTTTTCATGGTCCTGGATGGATAATCCAGAATTTTCAAATAACTATTTTAAAGTATGTGACTACAAAAATCCATTTAAGAAAACCAAACTTATGACAATATAGGAGGATTTTCTATGATTCTCTTAGTGTGTTTAAAACTAGTTATAAGAATTGAGGGTTATGTCAGGTCACTTTTAAGAAGATGCAAATCAAATCTTCTAGAAACACATTAACACTAATAAGAATGAAAGTGATTAATATTTGATTTACTGTTTCACTTCTGAAAATACTAAGAAGCTCTATTAATCTATGCCAAATACAGATTTAATCATGCTTTTAAACAGTGTACTCTCAGCCAGGGGACTGTTTTTAGCTCTTTGTCAATAAACAAAACCTAGACAAAAATTTTCACTAAAATATGTGCATGATATTCTTTATAGAAATCAATATCACATTCATTACAGAAAATGCTTAAAAGTTTTATGTAAAATAGATAAGAAATACTGTGCCTTAAAGATAAGTCAATATTTTTATTTAACTGTAACTCTAGTTTTCAGCACAACCTCACAACATTACACTTATGAAAGGGTAAGCTTTGATCTTACAAACTCCCTGTGGTATCTGATCTAATCTGTGCTTTCCCTTAGCTATAAACATCTTCATTAATATCCTGACAGTTACAGGGTTTGCCAAAAAAACCCTCAAAACTGATGGAGAGGAAAGAATATCAACTAAACAGACAAGTTGGATGGGTTCATGTTAAAGATTTTGCATACATGTTCTGACACTATTAACTTCTTTTGTAATTCACTCTGAAGAGTCAACCATTGAAAAGAAAATTTAGTTTCTCCTTGCTTAGGCAGTGTTTGCATTAAATTATTTTTGGCACACAATAAAAAGGCACTTTGTGTCAAGCCACAAGTTCTACACAAAGCAATTGCTGGAAAATTTAAAAAGGCAGCATAAAAAGCAAGAGAGAGCTCAATCTATTTAATCATGCCTAAGGGTTGCAAAGTCACCCTACAGACCAAATGATTGTTTACAAATAGATTTTGCCATATAATTTCACTGAATTGTCCACCCACATTGTAACTTTATAAATCCACTCCTACATCCAAGGAAATCAACTGGCAGTTGGCATTGTGCAGATGAGCACAGGGATGTGGTTCACGTGCTTCTGAGAACAGGGGAAAATAAGCAGATCTGGGGACACGTCAAATAATAGAGAATCACAGAAAAGCTGTGGGGATGTCAGTCCTTGTTTCTGCCTGTTCAGCTCCAGCTGATATGGAACACACAACGGATTTGGGAACACTACTTAAGCCTGCCCGCATGTAAATTAGATTTCTAGACAGGAAGAAAAATGAAAAACAAAAACCAGAAAAGCCAGAGGAAATCTGTTGGAGGTGTATCAACATAACAGCTGCAAATGGCTGGACAAAATGTATTTATAAAAATATCAGAGGAAGGAAGCACGTTCTTCCATATCTTCCATTTCCTGGACTCCTGGCTGTGCCACGTCTGCCTCCTCCTCATGTACTTTCCTGGATGGTTTGATGGACTTTTATTATTCTTTTACTATTCATATCCTGTTACAGGCCAGTTCTACTGAATTACATAGCAGTGGTAGGGAGGCATTGGTCTCTCTTTCGGCCACAAGGGAGACTTTGATGCTCAGCACCAAATGCAACAACCCCTACTGTGCTGCTGCAGTATGTGGAAAACTAATTTAAATGTTTATGAATGCATTGCCAGTACTTGCACTCTTCCTCTTCAGCTAACTAAAAAATGAGCCTCAGTTTTTGGTCTGAAATGCAGCTTTTATGTAGAAATTTTCAAAATGAGAAAAAAAATGCAAATAAAACAGGCTAGAAATTTTTCACAGAGGAAAAAAATATTCTATATCTTTAAAAATGTTAATATTTTCTTTTAAGTCATCTAAGTAACAATGAAACCTATTCAGCTCAACCAAAATTCTATTGGATCCTATATTTTGTGGCTGTTAAATTACCTCTATGGTTAATATACACAGAAAAGATGAATAAGATTTAGAATGTCAGCATTTGTTTGAAGTGACAGAAAACTTAACATGCATTTAAAGATTCATTCTTACTCTGTTTTATTATAAAGCTGTTTGTCTTATTAAAATATATCTTGAGATTCCGTTGAGACAGATATCTGATTTCTGCAAGTTTTGACACTAGAGACAGTCTCAAGATTGAAGAGAAAACACTGGCTGACTTGTTTCTAAAGATTTACATTTTTCAATAACCCTAAGAGTTGGTTACTCTCTCTGTACTAAATAATTCTTGGGGGGAGATTATACTATGGTTTATTTACTGGACATGCATCATGAGACTACTTGCCTCTGTGGAATGGTATCTGTGTGTCCCTTGGTGAATAAGGTAAGATTTCAGGTCTAATTTTTTAAAGCAGAAGAGAAACCATGTTAGTTCGTTACTTCCACTGCTTGAATAGCTTTTTCAGCTGGTTTGCTGTAGAACTACGTTGACATCAGTATCTCCCAAAACTATTTGATCTCATGCGGTTCTTGCAACGTCCAGTAACAGACCCTAATATTAATTATTTACCGTAATAAAAAAAAAATAATAAAAATCTAATCATAGCAGAAGGAGTTAACTGAGGAAGATGTGGCTTCTCTTCCCTGCTGGGATATCATTATTGGCTGATAAAATTATAACTTTGGGTATATTTTCTGCATAGTCTTATAAATTCCATTAATAACATTAATCATTTATAATCATTAATAACATTAGTCACTGAACATTATACCATATTTTCTTCTAAAACAAAACCCCTGAAATTATATCCCAAACTCAGTGAAGTCAGTGGAAATACTTCTATGAATGAATGATGACTCAGATCTTAGGTTAGACAACATGTTTTGTCTGGTGGTAAATAAGTATTGTGACTTCTCCTTTTAATCTCTAAAGCAATAGGGTAAAATAGAAGCATCACTGCCTTTCAGTTCTGCAGGTAACACACAGCCTTAAGTATTTAGGGATTTTATTCACTGCAGGTGACATTTTGATATCTAATTAAATTGTTCTTTAGAGAAAGAACATCATAAAGCTGGCTTTAAAAGACCATGAACCTTATTAGTTAAGTACTTGCTCTTTAAAAAGTGCATATTTTATGACACAAAAGCGTTGGAGGGGTACACTTTCAGTACAAATGAATTTCTGATGTACATTTGCCAAACTGCTCAAAAGGCTGCAGACAGTAGCTCGTACACTATATCCAATTTGTTTTCAGAGTATATTATTTCAGAACAAATAGCCATCATAGCAATGTCACTTTCCTGATTAAATATTCTTTGTATTTAATGATATTGTACAGTACCTTCACCTCATTACATTTCGTTTTTATATTTTTTTTCTGTTATATAAGAGAATCCCATTAAGTTTGTTTAAATAATCTATAAAATCCAGCAGAATGTTGATTTTCCATTTATTCACCCAGGAGAGTTCAAGCCACAAAAAAAAAAAAAAAAAAAAAAGCAAGCTTTATTTGCTCAAAAACTGTCAAAAAGAAAAGTATTCAGTTCAAAGAGATATGAAAGATGAGGCACCAAGGGGGAGATTACAGTACTGTCTTTAATTCATTGGCTTCCTACCTTTCACACTAGCTTTTGTTAAGAATGCAATCAAAATAAACAATTATACTATTTTTGCTATTTTCACAGAATTCACAGAATTCACAGAATGGTTAGGGTTGGAAGGGACCTCTGAAGATCATCTAGTCCAACCCCCCTGCCAGAGCAGGGTCACCTACAGCACATTGCACAGGACAGCGTCCAGGCGGGTTTTGAATGTCTCCAGAGTGGGAGACTCCACAGCCTCTCTGGGCAACCTGTGCCAGTGCTCTGCCACCCTCATGGTAAAGAAGTTCCTCCTCATGTTAAGATGGAACTTCCTATGTTCAAGTTTATGCCCATTACCCCTCGTCCTATCACTGGGCGCCACTGAAAAAAGACTGCTCCCATCCCCCTGGCATCCTCCCATTAAGTATTTGTATGTATTAATAAGATCCCCCCTCAATCTTCTTTTCTCTAGACTAAAGAGACCCAAGTCCCTCAGCCTTTCCTCATAAGAAAGGTGCTCCAGTCCCCTAATCATCTTCGTTGCCCTTTGCTGGACCCTCTCCAGCAGTTCCCTGTCTTTCTTGAACTGGGGAGCCCAGAACTGGACACAGTACTCCAGATGCGGTCTCACCAGGGCAGAGTAGAGGGGGAGGATGCCCTCCCTCGACCTGCTGGCCACACTCTTCTTGATGCACCCCAGGATGCCATTCGCCTTCTTGGCCGCCAGGGCACATTGCTGGCTCATGGTCATCCTGTTGTCCACCAGGACTCCCAGGTCCCTCTCCACAGAGCTGCTCTCCAGGAGGTCAGCCCCCAACCTGTACTGGTGCATGGGGTTATTCCTCCCCAGGTGCAGTACCCTACACTTACCCTTGTTGAACTTCATAAGGTTTCTTTCTGCCCAACTCTCCAGCCTGGCGAGGTCACGCTGTAAGGCAGCACAGCCTTCTGGCGTGTCAGCCACTCCTCCCAGTTTTGTGTCATCAGCAAACTTGCTGATGGTACACTCTATCCCTTCATCCAGATCATTGATGAATATGTTGAACAAAACTGGGCCCAGTACTGACCCCTGAGGGACACCACTTGTTACTAACCTCCAACTAGACTCTGCACCACTAACCACAACCCGCTGAGCTCTATCTGTAAGCCAGTGCTCATATAGAATATACATGCCGACAATATTCAGGCTTCACTGCAGGGCAGATTAGTCAGACATGACTTCCCCTTGGTGAATCCATGTTGACTACTTCTGATAATCTTCTTTTCATCCAGGTGCTTTGAGATGACTCCCAGAACAATCTGCTCCATCATCTTCCCAGGGATGGAGGTGAGGCTGACCGGCAGACAAAGCAATCACAAAATTTTTTCAGACAAAGCAATCACAAAATCACAAACTCCTTAACTTCTGAAGTCTTGCATTTTCAGACTTATCAAATATTTCAACAAAATCAGAACTCAGTATCCACTTTCCACACCCTTTGAACTCATATTGTCACTCTTTTTTTTCTTTTTTTTTTTAAGTCTGTACATTTTTTAATGTGAAAAGAACCATTTATTACATTCAGAATGTTTTATTTCAATGTTCACCTGACAGGTTCTCCTGGAGCATCCAAAACACTTCGTTTCTACTATAGCAGACACTTGTTACTAAAAAAAAAAGTTTACTATCTCATTTTCTGTCTTGCTTTCTCCATACTAAAACCAAAATGATAAATACAGGTAAAACTCTTATTTTTTTAGATACAAAAAACAGTGGAAATCTATAGATAAATTTAGATTCTTAATTTAAATGAAGCTTTAGATCTATGGTTTATTTTGTGGTATAAACTCATCACAAAGATGGTTTTGTTTTTCAAGACTTCTCACATTTTAGGTGCCTTCTGACCTGTAGTGAACTTTTTTCCTAATTTTTTTCTTTCAGAAAACATATATCAAATATGTAGCTTCTGGCAGAGCCAGTAATAGATCAGAGCAATCTACCTTCATTTTCTTATGTGATAATCCTAGTGCAGCATATCTAAATAAATGTCTTCTTCATTCACTTTAATCCCTGAATGTTACTCTGTGATACAACTATCTAGAAAAATTCTCTCTTCTACCTTTGAGCATTGACACTAGCCTGTTACTCAAACCATGTCAGTTTCTTCTGCATGTCTGACCATTTTTCAGAATTTAATCCATTTATCTAATTGAACAAGATTGTGCCGACTGTAGATCCTGTCTTCCAAACAGCTGTGATCCTGCTTAGTCTGCAGATGAAATTAAAAATCAAAATGTTGCTGAATGAGGTTTAAGATTTTGCTAGGACCTACTGTTTTCCTTTTTTTTTTTTTTTTTATTAGTATTATTTGGGGGGTAGTTGTTTCCATTTGGGTTTGGGTTTGGGTTTTGGAGGGTTTCTTTTTTTCTAATATTCACCTGATTATTAAAATGAATTGAAACAAGTTACATCTACAGATAAAAGATTTTTGGGGCATGGGATTTGTTTTAATAAAGTGTAGCTCAGGGTAACTCAAAGTGCACAAAATTACTTTTCCTCTCTATAACATACATGCAATGGTACTGCTGGTGAATGATCTTATAACACGGGTGAATCATAATCAGTTGCTTACTGGAAAAAAAATGCTACTTGTCACAGAGACTATATTTTTATTTATTCAGAAGTACCAAAATCAGAAGGAAAATTGCAGCAAACAATTCTGCCTCTTCTTAGGCCCTGAAGTCTACTAAGTTCACCTTCAGTACCTCCACCCTAGTTTTGTCAGCTGATCGTATATTTCAGAGTGATTTTTGTTTATTTTTGGAATAGACATATAGGGTCAAAAGTCTAATTCCATGATCAGTAATACATACTTACAGAAGACTGTAAGCGAGAGAAAGTGTTTACTACAGTAAACTGTGTCTTCTGCCACCATGAGGCTTAGATGCTTCCTGAGTCAGGTGTGTTATCTTTGTGTTCAAAAGCTGTCAGTGGGTTCCACATCCACTAATTTGTCTATTTGTTTTTTGAGCTCAGCTGTAAATTTTGCATATGCTGTAGCTGCAAGTTCCACAGTGATCAAACAGCACTGAAAAGAGGCAAATACACAACAAGGAGCAAATCTTAAGGAGATCCTTTTTCACTAATCTTCATCATACTTGTCTGAAAGCATCAAAAATGCAATGCAACAGTTTACAGTCTAATTCTGATAATGTAACTAGGGAGATCATGATTTTGTATGCAAATTAGTATTATATAACCAACAGGACAATATAAAGTGGAAGATGTAAGAGTACTGTCACAGACTAAGGCTAGCACTTAAGCGTCAACAGATGTCAAATCTAAATGCTAAAACAATAGTTTAATTTTATTTTGAGAAACGTGTAACCACAAATCCTCAAAAACCCCAAAACATCAAAACAGTCTCAAGACTGCAGGTAAAATACTGGCTCATTCATCTTGTTTGAGTCATTCATTACCTCCTTCATTACATTTTGGAGGTATTCCCTCCAAGTTCCATTTCTCTTCACATTTTCTGCTATCTCCATCTGGAGTTTGTATACCAGAACTTGCTCCACTTCTCCCAGGCTTGAGATTCCACTAGAATGGATTACTGACATTCATTACAACATATGATATTTGCAGCGTTTACCTTCCCCTGTGCATTTATCAGAGACATAATAATGCAGAACTTTTCCTCAGAGTTCCTTTCAGTGTGTTCTTTTAGGTGCAAAGAAGAGTACTAAAGCCATTGCAAAAGAAGGAAGTGTAAGCATATTTTGCAAAAGAGATCTCCATTCCTTCATTTTAAAATATTTTAAAATGACATATCTAAACCATACACATGTATAAAAAAAAATTGTATTAACTGTTTCTCTTTGACTTACTGCTTGAAGCAGCCTACCATGTATAAAGAAAACATATAATTATTTCTCCATAACATTTCTACAGTAAGAGCAAGTTTTTCCAAGCCCAAAGCTTAACGCAAGATCCTTTTTTGTTGCTTCTACTTTCTTGCTGAAAAAAAAATAAGGTTCTCACAGCAGTATAAGCAAATCCAAACTACAGCAGAAATTGATGAGAAAAATGCTCTAAGATTCTCCTGTTAATTCTTTTTACCTTATTAATCTGCTGAGTTATAGCAGAGTGTACTCCATTACTTTTTATTTTAACTGTGGAACCTTTCTGTAATGCATTTTCCATTACTTTCGGATTCTAAAGATATCATACGTGTGTTCATTCACCCTGTCCATATGAGTAATGTGGGGATATGGGGGAGGGGAAAAGGAAGAGAGAGTGTGAGAGGAAAAAAAACATAGGCAAAGACTCTCTGAAGTGCATCTTTAAAAGCCTAAAAAGCCCAATCTCCATTAGAAAATGCAGGAACAGATGGAAAGCTGGGAGAAGAAAACCGGCAGCAAAGTTGACTGAATATCAGACCTTTCTCAAAATTAAGCATATTATTTAATCTGAACTCCGATATCTCCATAGCACAACCCTGTTTTATACACACAGGAACAAGTAATGGAAAAAGGCAGACCAATTTTCATAAGGTCTTCTACTCTGTTTTCACCAAAATCTATTGTTCTATCCTATAATCACATTTTGCCATTTGTGAGTACTTTTTTTATTACATCATCAGTAAGGAATTGTCATAAAATCATAAGCACGTCATTTTTAGGTGCAAGTCAAACTGTGGAGAAAAGTAAATATGCTTTTGTGTTAGGGTCCTGCCATGTGACTCTCCATGATAAATTACAAATAGATACCACAGCCAAGTCAGTAACTATATACTTTAACTCACAATATACGTATCAGCTCCTAAAGCTTCCTGCACTTCGGGTACTTACAGAGGTATTAGCTTTCTTTCCTGATGTGTAATTATAAAATAAAGAAATAAGAATTATGATGCTGCGTGATATATCAGTAGTCAGAAAGTGGCTCTTTCATCAGGAGTCAATGCTGGGTTTTTTGCTGCAAGTCTGGCTGCAAGGGCAACCAGTCTTTATATGGGGTATATGACTGCTGTCATTAAAAAGTCCTCTAGGCCGTTTCCATTTTCAAAGAAATTGTACGCCAGCTACATGCTAATGGCTGATTCTACACTTTCCCCACAGCTTTCCCACCAGGTAGGTCACACTTCATACTGCCTACAAACTTTTTGAGTAACATCTTAATGCATGACTAAGGGCTACCTAGCTCCCATGTAAACCACAGTGTGATTTGTCAGTATGCAGAATGTTTTCTATACATCAGGATCTTAAACCTATAGATTATGTGTACTACAGATTATGTTTCATCACTGAAAGAAGAAAATTACACTGGCCTGAGGGCTACAGAGTTAGAAACACACAAAGTCAAGGACGTTGCACTGGAAATGTCTTGACACTAATTATGTGTTTCCTTGAACTCAGTAAGGTTTTCTGTGCTTTAAGTGAAGAAATAAAGTCTCCAGGGACTCAGCTGAGGCATATTCCATCAGAATGAAGGAATTTTTACAGGCCAAAATCAGTGAAGCTTGTTAGAGTAATGAGTGCTCTTTGGAAGGTGGCACAAAATGGCCCTGAGCAGAGCAGAGTTATTCAGGAAATAACAGACTGAATTCCAAACTACCCAAACACCAAATTGAAAGAGTGAAGAGCAGTGCTACCTGCAAAATATGAATGTAAGAAATGTCCTGCTATCTTAGAAGCATGGGCCATCGATTTAGTCTCTTCAGCTGGCATTAGGAGATGCAATTTAGAAATATGCAGAGCATGCAAAACCAATCATCATCTGCTGTTTATTCTCCTCATACTCCCTGGGCAGCCATAATAGTGGTAGGGTTGTTAGTATTTTGCTTCCTAGTTCTGTTAGTATCTAATTTATCTAAAATATAATAGTATATAATTTATCTAGTATATAATTACTAGTTATATTACCAGATTACTATTATAATCTAGTATATAATTTATTTAATCCCTTGAGCCTACTGACGCTGTCTCCCCCCGCAATTTCCTGTGGCAGTGAGTTGCACAGGTTTATTGTTTATTGTGTAAATTATTATGTCTTGAATCAATCTCACTAGTTTCATCAAGTCCTTCCTAGTTTTTGCATTGTGGATACTGAAAGGCAAATCCACATTCAGTTTATATGCTGCCTTATGACTTTACAAACTCCTACAACTTACAAATTTGAAGATTTCACTGTGTCTACCCTGCCTCGACTTTGGCAGGCTGATCCAGTGTTTCCCTTTATGGAAGCCATGTTGTCACTTTCCTAACAGACTGTTACTACATGCACTCAGTCATCTTAATTCACGTGACAGACTGTGCCATCTTACCTGTAACAGAAGTCAGGCTCGCTGGTCTGTTGTTCCCAGGACCCTCTCTAGAGCCCAGGAGCAGCAAGATGCACACAAAGAGATGGTTAAGCCTATAGCAACAAAAGGATATTATGTTGATTGCCAAAAAGTCTTAATGCCACAACATAAACACACTGATATCCCACTACGTTCAACATGACCTAAGTGTAAACTCCTATGTGTTTGATTTAATAGGAATGATTAGAGCGTGTGTTAAAGGCATTATGACCTAGAGACAAGTATTGCCAAGTGAAGAGCCCCTGTTAGTGTTAACAACCTCTTGGCCAAGAACCAAGCTCCAGCAGTAACTATAATGAGAGTCATACCTACAGTAATGGCCCCATATAGCCTGTTATTTACTGCCCTCAAAATTCTTGCAAAGTCAGTCATTCTCAGCAAAGGTTGGAAAGTTTCTGTGGAAAAGTATCATGAGTGAGGTTGAAACCTCTAAGAATCTAACACCATAACAATTAGTGTGCATAGCCTGTTCATCAGGAGAAATGATCAGACATGTTGATTTTTGTCTAGAACATGAAAAGAGAGAGCAAACATCTGTAAATAATTTGCTGGCCTCCTCTATTCTGCCAGAACTCGCCACTCTTGAAGTCTTCAATGGGACATATGCACAGTGATCAGAGGTTTGTGTTATGTGGTGATGCATCTCACTAATTCTCAATGCTCTTGATTTTAATAACAATTTCAAAAAGTATCACAAGAAACCACACAAGCCCAACTGAGCTAGGAAATCTGATTTGAAAAACCCTCCCTAGGAATCAGACTAAGATTTTGCCCATGATTTTTTTAAGTTTCATTCTGTCAACAATGCTAGCTTGACCCAAAATGGGTTGCTGTGAATCAAACACCAAATTAAATAAATATGGTAACTTCCAAAAACTTTTTAAAGTAGGTTTTGTATCATCAGAAAAAGTTAGTGTTTTAATCCACAACTCCTGCCTGATCTACTACTAATGAAAGATTCACTAAATTATCTTCATAAAGGTCAAAATGCTAATTAGGAGGTTCTCTTCAGTGATAAATCAGACATGTGGAACAAATTATTAGATCAGCTTTTTCTATAGTTCAATTATCCTTCTCTTCATTCTAAAAACGTAAAAAAAAAAAAAAAAAGAACTGAATTTTGTTACATTAAATATTTCATATTTAATTGAATAGAAAATGATCTTGGAAGGATTGAGTTTACATAAATTACATTTTAGTTAAATTTACAGATATTTTTACATGTGACATTAGTATTTACTTATTACCAGCAATGCAGTTAATGGCTATAAAATAATTTAAGATATATCCTTCACGTTGATAAGTGTACTAATAATCTAAACTATATGCATTTAAATGAAATATATCTTTCTAAACCACAAAGTTAGATTATAGCAGTATATAAAAAGCAAGCAAAAATATAATGTAATTTAAATCAAAAAACATTATTTCTGTTTAATCAGACTTTTAGAAAAGGATCTACCAAGAATTTACAGATATAACGATTTATCTATTTTCCTGAAACAAACAATAATGAAGGAAATACTTGCAATACCTCAGCAAACTGAAATACCACCATTTCTTATTCTTATTTGCAACACTACTGTAAGTGTAAGGCTTGTAATATATATTGATGTGTACTACTGCACAAAAAATAATCATCTCAAATTCCAAAACTGCAGAAAACTTATAATAAACACTGTAAACACCTTTCACCTAAGTACACCATTTAATACAAACGCTTATTCTAACAGCATTTTCAGTAAAATGGCGGGGAAGCAGAAACAAGTTCTTATACTGATAGTTCCCAACTCACCTTAAGGATCAAAACTGGACTGTTTATGCCCACTGAAGAACTGCCACAAACTGTAAGGATGCTGTGCTCCTCACTAATGTGCTTCTGATTACAGACAGTGTGAAACAGGCTACATTTCTCAAGAAGTTTTTATACATAATATGGAATTAGATTGTCCAGTCTGTTACCAAAAAGAAAAAGAAATGTACCCAAATCTTGATGTCAAACCATGACAGGGCCTGGACTCTGCAGTCATATGCTCATCTATCATCAGCTGAGAATTTTTTGGTTCTCCGAGGTATGTTGAGGTGTGTAGGTATTAACTGAGCTAATAATGAAATGGGATTAATTCATGTTTTATTAATACTTGCAGGATGCAGAGTCAAAAGACATTTTCATACAGAGTTCACAAGTTTGGTCTTTTATGTAGATACAGGCAACATGCAAATTTTTGCAAAAATTTTATTGAACAGATACAGGTATTCCCTGACATCTGAGACAAATGACAAATTTGGAAGCTTAATGATGCCTCCTTGTAATTTTTTTCTTAACAGAAATGTATTGATTAGTCACTATTTTGGCCTATGTGAAATGAAATGTGACTATTTAGCAAATATATTCCTGGGCTGCTTTTGACCCAGCCTGTGATATGGTATCTGAGCACTCCTCCAAAGACCAAAATTTTTGTGAAGAACAGCACATTAACTTTTGAAAGAGCATGAAATCAAGATAAAACAAATCTGAGGAAACAATTTAGCTTTTACTGATATCATTCAGAGCAAGGAATCTACTGAGCCATGGGAAAAAGCCTAGCCCTACTTGACAACACAGGGAGACAGCTTTGCAAGGACTAACTCAGAGTTAGGATACGCTTAGCTACATTAACTAGAGAATCCTGTAAGCAAAGATTTCCAAAGATTCTGAAAACACGCTGTCCTCAATGGTTTGTAATCACTCCTTGATTGCATATCACCACTAAAGAGAGATGATCCTTAAACAAGAAGAGGTAATAGCCCAAAAGCCCAGTCAGAGAAAAATATCTACACTCAGCAGTTAATACGGTGAGAGGACACATCTGTTTTCTGTACTTTAGTATGTATGATAAATTTTCTTTAAGTTGTATATAGGTTGTAGCACACACTGAGAAAGCTTATTATTTTAGCTGTACCAAGAAAGAAGTGACATGTGTACCCCATGCCCAGGATAAGGACAACCCAAAGCCTGGCTGTCTGTGGGCCAAGATAGCTTTGTGAAGCATTGCTGTGTGACTTTGGCTCAGCTGATTGAAAAAAAAAAAAAAAAAGTTGTCAAGCCGTGAGAAATTACATCAGCTAAACATAAGACTATGCAATAGTCAAGGACTCCAGGGAAAAGTGAAAAGTCCCAGTGACAGTGCAGGAAACTGGAAAACAGCAGCTCAGCAGGACTGAGGGTCAGCCTGCACCAAGGTGCAACAGACCTCACCTTCCCCACCTGACGGCCACCACCTGCATGCAGTGACTCATCAGGTGCCTCCATGAGAAGTGACAAATATACAAGCGCTTAGCCTGTCACATTAGCCCAGGCAATCTGCTATGTGTATTAGTGCTGCATAAACATAACTTTTCTATAATCCTGCTTCTATACAGTAAAAGGTTCCCAAACAAAAGACAACTAATGAAGGAATACTATGGGACCTCTGCCAGTGGCAAGGAGTAAGAATATTTTGAAGGGATTGCATGTCAATCTGTTATTTAACCTCTGAACATGCGTAGACAAAATAGGTTCAAATTTAACTAATTTCAAAACTGTAGCAGAGTCTCTCCATGCCTTAAATTGTGTAGAAGTACTTTGATAGATGCTCTGTATAGTCTGAAACATAAAACTGATAGCAAGACATAAACTCCCAGGCATTATATCACCAACCCAGTACAGAAGCAGTTTTATGAACCAAACATTGAGTAGAAGCATGTCACAGGTGTGCCAAATAAATGATCTCTGAGAAGATTTACAAATGCTGGAGTAGAAACGCTAAACATAAAAATAGACAGGCAAACATTCTTGATGAGGCAGGTTGTACTAACTCCTCATATTTGCCATAGCTACTCATGTGTTTTCTAAGCCAAATGTGAGGTGCCTCCAGTCTAATAGAACTTTTCTCAATAACTCACGCTTCTATAACTTAAATCAATTGTCTTCCCACATTCTTTCAAAATTAATGTCTTGAGGCCTAGAAATTCAGTCTTTAATGACTAGTGCTGTCAGCCACTGATAGCAAATATCCTCTAGGTGGAAGGAAAACATCGATATGATTTCATTGGAACCAATCAGGGAAAGAACAGAATTTGGTTTTAATGGATCTGAAGCTTCCTAGACATCTGTTAGGAAATAAAACAGAGACCAAAGCTATTCATTCATTGTGCAGCAGGTGTATGACAGTGTACCTTCTGATATCCTCTTTTACTGACCTCTTGATCTGTATGCCCAAGGTTTCCTTCCCTTGGAAACCAAAACATCATGGAAAATGCTGTACACATACGGAGTTGGAATGCAACTACAGTTTTCAGAAAGTGCTTTACCATCATTAACACTCTCAGGCCCCACAGGTAAGAGAGACAGGGAAATACCAGCTGCTTCAGGCTAAGATATGTTTCACAGTGTTTAGTCAGCTTAGCTTTGATCATTTAAATCCTGTTAAACCTAGATGCATTGAATAGCCTAAACATTACATGTACCACCAGACACCTCCCCATTATACTTTTGGAAGCTGAGAAAAAGTTTTCAGCCAACAAAATAACTAAAAATACCCGTCTACGAGGCTGAACTCAAAATTCAAGGATGGTACAAACTATGAAACAATACACTTCACCATTCTTAAGAAAAACGTAAGAACAATTTACTGGATTAGGTAATGGGTGTATCCGATGCCATGTGTTTCCCCAGTAATAGCTAACGAAGGATGCCAGGGGAAGAACAAAAGATACCTGACATTTCTGATAAAAAAGTTCTTTGCCTCCAACTATTTTCATTTTACTAAGGTCATCCAGACGAGGGGTAGACTCACTCATTTAGCAAACCTCTGTGGACTACTCTTACATGTATCTGTCCAGTCTTGCCTGTAATCTTCATTAATTTAAGCATCCACGTTACGCTGTTGTAATGAGTTGCACAGACCTGTTCTCTGCTATGTGAAGAACCACCTCTTGCATATTTTGAACCAGGTCTGACTAGTTTCTTCTGAGTTTCACTGCTTGCATTGGAAGGGAATGTGAACAACTAATCCCTATATCCTAATGTTGCTTATGATTTTGAAGACCTTTATCTTATCCTCTGTAATACCAAGTCATATTTTTTACAGTCCTAACCTATTCAGTCTTTCTTCATATAGAAGATGTTCTTCACTTTTGATCATGTATATTTGACTGTTTTCTCTGAGTATTTTCCAGCTCAAATATTCTCTTTTAGAGATGAAGGAATCAGGGTGAGGGGAATTCCCATACCTTCGTATTCAAGGTATGCGCAAACTAGGAATTCTACAGTGTATTGATTGTTCTCTGTATTTTTATTTCTAAAGCCTTTGTAAGTCATAATATTTGATTTGCTTTTTTGACTACTACTGTGCATTGAGCTGAGATTTTCATGGAATTTTATTCTATAACGTCAAGATCTTGCTTCTGAGTAGTTACAGTCAGCTTAGAGCTTTACATATCGTTCATATGTTAAATTAGGATTGTTCTTTCCCATGTGTATTACATTTATACACATTGATTTTTGTCTGCCAGCCACTCAGTATTACGAGGTGTCTCAACAATTTTTGATAGTCAGCATTTGTTCTTAAACTCCTCAGTAACTTAATGTCATCAGCAAATTTTGTCACTTTATTGCCTACCTCCTTCCCTGACTATTTATGAATGTGTTCCACCACAAACCCCTTTGGAACTCCAATGGTGATATTGCTCAGTTACGAGACCTGCCCTTTGTTTCTACTCCCTCTTTCTTGTACATTAAAAATATTTAACCAATCAAGTGAAGAAAGAGTAAGAATAGCAGAATAATAGCAATATATTTAGAAAGAAATAGTTAAGCAAACATAAAGAACATGACTCATGTTTGCATGGAAAGTAGTATTTTTGTTTCTATGGGTGCTACTGAAGATACTGAAAAGATTTATTTACAGTCATGAGTTCCTAGTGCTAGAAAGACTTCCAAAATACATGTCTACATAGAAACTTCATGTTGTTTCTGTAGTACTGGCAACATCAAAAATCTCTAGTATAGTTGGTACTTAAGCAATCTTACCTATTTCAGATGAATGCTGTAAAAGTATGAGGGCTTTTTGTTAGAAACCTGATATTGTTATTATACAGCTGTATGTTGAAAAATTACAAGTCTTCTTATTTCTACATAATCGTAATGCCTCATAAACAAATGCCCCAAAGCAAACATAAATTAGTAGCTACTGAGGTTGCCATAAACAGAGATGCTTACAACTGATTACATTAAATTAACCGTTTAATTGAATCTGTTTACCTGGTTGAGTAAAATAAAAAAATGTGTCATTTTTTTTTTCTAATTGTATTAGTTTCCGCCTTTGGTTCACTGCCCTTTCTTGGGCTAACTATAGCCGATGGTAAGAACTAATTTTGTTATTCACGAAGCTGTGATAACAAGCAGATGATTTGATTTTTACATTGTCTTCCACATTGATTGAGAAGTAAAATAGGTCTCCTTCTTTCCTTTCAACCCCAAAGTTAGAACTATCATCTTATTAAAAATCAGTGTTGTCATCCTGCAATACCCGTGGATACAAGAATGGTAGGAATAAGTAACGACCTTAATCACTGGGAAGCTGACTAGTCTGCAGAGACAAAAGAGAATCTTTTATCTCTCCCATTGAAAAAAAGTCCCACTCAGAAAATTTAATTAGTGATATATTTAATTAGGTATATATTAATTAAGACAAACATTTTTACTCCATAGTCCAGAGAGATGAATAGCTATATCAGAAGCATAATACCAAAGTTCAGTTCTCTCTTCCTATGCTTATTCGATTAGCATACAAAGAGGCAGATTTGTTTGTTACACCCTAGGAGACCTCCCCACTGTTGCCATCTTTGAAGACAATAGCTCACTTTTCTCTCTCTCTTGCTTTAACCAGAAATTCTCTCTAAAGTTCTGTTTGTAAAAGTTGCATATATGATGCAAAAAAATATTGTTTTTTCATAAGTTATCATCTTTAGTGGAAATGCCTTATGTGAGAAAATTTCAGACCAGCTCTACTTTCTTTTTGCCTGTGCCAAGTAAAAGGGTTGTCATTTGGAACAACGTCACATGTTTTTGTGGAAAAAAAGAAGACAATATCCATTTAGAAAGCCTCTGTCACCATACCTTCCCCACAAAAACCAACTAAAGCTGTTAATTCACACCATTAGGTAAATACTGTTTCTGAATCAAAAGCCAGATGAACCAGTTGATAGTCAGACTGGAAGTGTAGACACATTTTTTGAAGATAGGTAGATTGTTCTTAACAGATTGTATTTATTAATACATTATTTACTTGTTTGTGTTTCACTTTTTTTGTGAGAAATTTGATGTTTTTAATACATATCTCAGTATATATTATTCTGTTTGTAAACCACAATCTCTGTAATATTCTTTCTACTCCTACTGATTGTTACTGCCCCCATTGGTGATGGAATTGATATGCATTCATTATACTGAGATTTTTCTGGCACATAATGTTCTAAATAAATAATCAAAGTCAATAACTCATGCCACTGCTGCAAAGGTACTATTAAAAGTGAGCCAGCTCCCTGACTCGATCTACAGTATAGAACAAATGAAAAATGATTAAAATTATGCCCAGGGCAATGTCTGTTACTTGTTCACCATGTGACAATGAAATCCTGTTTAAAATTTGAGGGTTTTAATGGCATGCATTCACAATTCAACTGTAAGCTCTTCTCTGCAATACTTCTTCTGTTCTCCTTTCCTTTTGTGACACAGCACAGGACCTGAAACAGGGAGACACATGGCTTTCACTTAGTGACAAGGCAGCTTTTCTTGGTGAAACACTACCTTTTGCTTATTTGCCTATTTTTTTTGCTTACTGAAATTCAGAATATTGAGCAAGAAAACTGACAGGTATTTCTCACCCCATGCAAAACCAGAAAATAAAAAAAAAAAAAAAAAAGAAATCAACCCACAAATATGACTACTTCCATAATGTTCCTAGTTTATCAGACTGCCCACATCTCAGCTTTTGTCCAGCTGATGGCACACAAAATGAACTAATCTTTTTCTTATGCGGTTTTCTTTTTTCTTATTTGTTTTTCAGATTCCCAACCCTTCCTACTGAAGTATTGATGTATGATACTTTTTCCTCCCTTTCAATCTAGTGATATTGTGACTTATTTTTAAATAATTGTTGCAGTGACCATGCACCCCTCTTTCACTTTAAGCTCAAGTAATGTCTGTGTTCTGAAAATCAGAGGCATTTTGGTGTCTTGTGTTATGTATACAAAGACTAAGTATAAGATGCTAAAAAGGTCCAAATACTGCAGGAAAATCTTATCTATGTAAGTGCACAATGTAAGACAAAAAGAGACAGTAAGACCATTCAGACACATGTAATAAATGTAACATACTTTATAAACTTATCTTAGAACTTTTCAAAATTATTTTCTGCAATATGTTTTGAAACTTACTTTTTTGTTTCTGTTTCACTTGTTCCAAATGTGTAAAAAATTCTATTTTTCTGTACATGACCGTTCCAGGTATCAGAGTTTTGCATTTCTACTGTATTGGAAGAATAAAGATGTAAAGAGTCCACGCAAAAAGATTCCAGAAAGTCATATTAAAAAGGTGTAAGTACAGATGTATATGTGTGTGTGTAAATTGTTGTATTCTATGAGTCTCCACTTATGACTAAATTTCTCTTTTATTCCTCATCTATAAGGGGAGGCTCAACTGTAGGAGGTAAATATTGCATTCTTCTCTTTGATTCTTTGTGTGGGGAAGTCAATTTTAGCCATGAAAAAAACAAAGAAGTTGCCTCTCAAAAATAAAAAAAAGGGTTTTTTTCAATATATTTTTACTTTTTTTTTCTTCCCTCCTTCCCTATTTCCCTCATACATGAGGGTAAGAATCTTGCCTAAAATCCTCTCTTTTGCTGGTTCCTCATCATCATTACTGGCACCAGAAATTTTCTGCTCCATTGACACCAACTCATCTGGAGGCTGTCAGCACCATGAATACAACCAGATTGTCTGAGGTAAGTTTTACATTCTGTTCAAAGTATCTGCAATTTTACATTGTTGGCTCCAGTCTGGATGAGAATACAGATCAAGGCAAACTGTCTGAGGGTCGCAGAAGTTCCAGTATAGCATATGGACAAATATTAGCTGCTTCAAAGCCCAGAGTAACTGCTAATAAAGTTGAGCTACTGAAATCCTTTAGAAAGTAACTCATTCTGTACACCTTTCTGTCCATGTCAGCAATTCTGATCAAAAACATAGATCCTCTGGCTTTACAGTGAAAGCGATACATTTTCTCAATTACATCTTCCCAGCATTTAAGGCAAGGGACCATAATTTCTCTGTACAGCCTTTTTCTTTTCTTTTCTTTTCTTTTCTTTTTTTCCCCATTTTACTATTGCATCATTTTTACACTGGGTAAAAAAAACCTGGCTGGATGGCTGGGCCCAAAGAATTGTGGTGAATGGAGTTGGATTGAGCCATCATCGCTGGAGGTATTTAAAAATGTGTAGATGTAGTCCTGAGGGACATGGTTTAGTTGTAATTTGGCAGTGCTGGGTTAATGGTTGGACTCAATGATCTTAAAGGTCTTTTCCAACCTAAATAATTCTATGATTCTATTATTCTATGATCATTGTACTGTATATTGTTCAAAATATCAAATTCTGCTTTTGCACCTTGCATTGGTAATAATGATGCTAACAAGATTGATAGCTCTGACAAGTCTCTGCAAAACAATTTTTTTTTCTTTTTTTTTTTAATTTGAGTTAGTGATCTTCAAAATATCTAGGGTTGAAAGGCTTGGAAAAGCTCTGAGACCTATAGAAAAGTCAAGTAAGTCAAGTAAAATTGGAAAAGGATTGATCCTTGTTTTGAATTGTTGAAATGTTAGGGTGGAGGATGTGAGTTATCTTTTTTTGGTCCCTCTTTTAACTATTCTAATTTTGGTGGGAAGAAATGAACCCAAAATAAAGGAAGATTTTCATGCCCCTCCAAGCTCTATGGTAAAATGTACTACTGAACTACATATATTCTATCTTCAAGTACAGATTTATAAGACTTATTATCCTTTTAAAAAAACATATTTTTTATTTTTGTTTAAAATAAAAATATATAGGATGACAGCAAAAGAAACTGTAAAATTTAAATTTAACCTTCTCTGATCCTTACTCAATGACTTTGAGGATGTCACATCATCTATATTTCACTTCCAGTCCAGTCACAGTCATAACACAAATGAAAGGTATAGCACTACTTAAATTGTGGCGTCATTTAAACACTTGCTTATCATACAGCTCTGCAAATTTCTCACATGGCACTGCCATCACATGCATGTACATATAAGCCATGTATGGGGTAATCAATTAGATAGTTTGACAATATGTAGCTACACGTCTATCTGTCATTGTTTCTTCAAGTACATAGGAAGCAAAAGGAAAACTAGAGAAAATGTGAGCCTGCTGTCGAATGAGACAGGTGCCATTGTGACAGATGATGCAGAGAAGGCAGAGTTGCTGAATGCCTTCTGTGCTTCAGTCTTTACTGCTCAGGCCAGCCCTCAGGTGTTCCAGACTTTGCAGGTAACAGAGAAAGTCTGGAGAAAGCAAGACTTTCCCTTGGTTGAAAAAGAACAAGTTAAAGAACAATTAAGTAACCTGGATACCGACAAGTCCATGGGGCCTGATGGGATGCACCCACAAGTGCTGAGGGAGCTGGTGGAAGTCATTGCTGGGCGACTTTCTATCATCTTTGAAAGGTCCTGGAGAACAGGTGTGGTGCCTGAGGACTGGAGGAAAGCCAGCATCACTCCAGTCTTCAAAATGGGCAAGAAGGATGACCCAGGAAACTACAGCCTCACCTCCATCCTTGGAAAGGTGATGGAACAGCTTGTTCTGGGAGTCATCTCAAAGCATCTAGAGGAAAAGAAGGTTATTAGAAGTAGTCAACATGGACTGACCAAGGGGAAGTTATGTCTGACTAATCTGATAGCCTTCTACAATGGCGTGACTGGATGGGTGGATGAGGGGAGGGCAGTGGGTGTTGTCTACCTTGACTTCGGCAAGGCTTTCAACACTGTCTCCCACATCATCCTCACAGGAAAGCTTAGGAAGTGTGGCTTAGATGAATGGACAGTGAGGTGGATTGAGAACTGGCTGACAGATAGAGCTCAGAGGGTTGTGGTTAGTGGCACAGAGTCTAGTTGGAGGTCAGTAACAAGTGGTGTCCCTCAGGGGTCAGTACTGGGTCCAGTCCTGTTCAATGTATTCATCAATGACCTGGATGAAGGGATAGAGAGTACCATCAGCAAGTTTGCTGATGACAAAACTGG